>NC_137733.1:14186655-14415242 GCF_964034855.1 Anser brachyrhynchus
GAGGGCACCGCAGTCCTGGGCACCCCCCTGGGTCATCCCCAGCTGATGGGTTTTGGCCGTCGGCATTGGGAAAACATGGTGGGAGCCCGCCGGGCCTGATCCTGCCCCCGTCTCCCCTCCCCAGAGCATCCCCCTGGTCTGATGTTGCTGGGGAGGGCAGGGATGGATGGAGGGGCGCAGCCCACGGAGGGATGGGGCGCAGCACTGCCCCTGCCCACCGGTGGGGATGGAGGAGCTCTGGGGTGTCCTGGGGGGCCCTCCTGCACCCCAAAACGCCCCTACCAGCCCCCTGCTTTGCACCTCTCCCCACCACAGGGCTTTCCTGCAAACAACCCGGGGGGGGTTATTTCTGACCCAGCAGCGCTCGAGGTTCCCTTTGCAGGAAGAAAAAAAAAAAAAAGGCATCTTTCAGCCGCGGCGCGCAGAAAGCCAAGTCCCTGCCCCGAAATATCTCCGAGAGGAGCGGCGTGCCGCTGCCAGCGGCTCCGGCCTCCTCCAGGACTCGTTTTACTCTGTTTATCTTGAAAATATTTCTGCGCTGAGGTCCCACCCAGCGCCGCCGAGCCCTGCGAGGCCGCCTCCAGCCTGACACACGGCCTCTTGTTTATCCAGAGCGAGTTTTACAAATAGCTCATTAAAGCCCGGGGGCCTGCTTACTGCAGGGAAAAACCTCGCCGAGCGCCCGGCCGCCCGCAGCCCCCACCGAGGTTCCCCCCCCGGCACCCCCCGGCACGCAGCGCGCCGCGCAGGCCTCCCGGGGATGGGTTGCAGATGTCTGCTGGCTTTTGGAGTTTCTCATGATTTAAGATATTAGTAATAATAATAGGGAGCGCCGGGGCTGGAGCTCCCTCGTCCTGTCCGTGCCCCGACGCTGGGATTTTGGCGCGTCCCATGCGATGCTGCTGGGTCTGGGTCATGGGATCGTGGTAGGGTCACGGGTGTTTTTGTGAGATCCTGCTGCAAATGTGGCTGGTTTTTGGGGGTGGATTTGCAGGGGTTTGGCTCAGAGGGCTGCGATGGTGGGTTTTGGCACACGGCAAACTGTCAGGGATGTCCTGTTGGGTTCGAGCCTGGCCGTAGGGTCTGGGTGCCTCTGCTGCCAGCACTGCCCTCGGCCAGAGGGACGGGGACCCTGCCCTGGTGCCCCCACCTCACCGCCCCAACCCGGTGCTGGACTCAGCCCCAATTCAGGGCACCCACCCCGAGCATCCCCTCCCCAAATCCCCCCGCGGCACGCACCCACGCAGAAATCCTTCAGCACAGAGCCGCTCCCACCCTCGCCTGGCCGAGGGGATTGAGTTACCTGCCCCTGGAAGAATAAAGCAGCCATTCTGCTGCACTTTCTGTCTTTCCCTCTGCCAAGGCCAGACACCACGGTGACGGTCGCACACGGAGGCAGGGAAACCCAAGCCCCCTCCATCCGACGGTGACCCCGATCCGCCCGCGTCCCCCCTTCTCCCACCCCGTAACTCCAGGCAGAGCGCACGCTTCGCTCGCCCGTCCCCAGCTCCCTTATCTTTTAATAAAACCTTTAAGAGCAGGAGTCGGTCCATGCCGGCACAAAGGCAGCGAGATCTCCTCCCGGGACATTAATCATTTTTCTTCGACACGTTTTGCTAATTAGCCGAAGCGTTTGCCTCGACGGGGGAGAAATTGGGACCTGGGGAAAAAAAATAAATAAAAAAAATAATTTTAAAAAAAAGGAAAATGAGAAGGGGGAGAGGCGGGAAGGGAGGAAGAAATGGGGCAGAGGGACGGAGGTCGAACGCTGCTCTGTGCTCGTGTCCCCAGGCCCCAGCTCGCTGTGAGCAAACCCGACACCAGCGGCTCCGTCCCCATCCCACCGTTATCGGGACGCGGCGGTCTGCAGCCCACATTTTTACCTTCCCCAGCCCGCTCCTTATTGCCCCGGTGACTACACGTTGCGACAGCAGCGGGTTATTCGAAACATGCTGGCTGGAGGTTTGACTCGCTGCTTTATCTTTTACACGGCTGTTAATCCTCGGGACACATGTTTCCTATAAGCTGTTGATATTTAACATACAATAAGCGTCTTATTAAATCGCGGGGACTGGCTCCACGCAGACCGTCCCCCCCCCCCCCAAAATGTGCTCCCAGCAGAGGTCACCCCAAAGGCCACCTGAGCGCACCCCAAAGGCCGCCCGAGCACCCACCGTGGCTATGGGTTTACGAGGTGCTGCACCCTACGGGGAGAAAAACTCAGCGGGGTGAAGGCTCCCCTGCTCCTGAGCAGCCCCTGTTCATGAATGCTTGGAGAATTCCTTGCAGTTTCTTAAAGTCTGTTATTTTTAAAGGTTTTTTGGCAGTGCCTGGCATCATACATATGAAGGTTTGGCCTGTGCCTGGGGCTGAGGTCCCACCGCAGGCAGCTCTTTCCAGGGGGCAGCTGGTGAGGTTTTGGGGTGGCACATTGCTACGGCAAGACCAGGAAAGCATTAGGGAGTGGAAAATGTGGCAGAAAACCTTCATTCCCGGCATCTCCCAGGGCCAGAGCGGCTTTGCAGTGGCCAGCAGTGGCCGGTGACGGCAGGGACACGGCTGGGAACAAGCCCGTCCCGCGCAGGAACAGCAGCTGCCCTGGGCGAACTGCTTTTTCCAGGAGTCCAACCCAGTTTTCATAGGACCCGATGTTTTCTGGGGAAGGGAACACGGAGAAACCCACAGCGAGATCACTGTTCTGATGCACTGACAAAAAAAAAAAAAAAAGAAAATATCCCAGTAAGAAACCATCGCCTGCTGACGCCTCCCAGCACGTAACCTCTCCACAGCCCAGCGAGCAAACCCTTGGAAAGAGCCGGGCAGGAAACTTCACGGCACAAAACTTCACGGCACGATCCCCTTTTTCCCAGCAAAAACAAGTGCAATGACAGCAAAATCAGGCGGCACTTTCCCCGCTAGGGAAGGGCACCCATCTGCGGGTCCCCCTGCCCGTCCCCATCACTCGGAGCAGAGGGAGCGAGAGCATCGCTGGGGAGCCAGGGCGCTCCTTCGGGCAGCGTTAAGAAAATAAATCGCAGCCCTTTGCTCCTCTTCGGCACGAGCTTCTCATTGCTGCGGGATGACACACGCCGCCCCCACCAAAACAAGGCGCTTTATTATTATTCTGTTTCTAATTTGGGGCTTGGAAATAATTTTCCATTCTGGCTTCCAAACTAAACCAATCAAAAGAAAAAAAAAAAAAAGAAAAGAAATTTGCTTTCCAGAGAGCCACCCAGGGGTCGGCGCTCCGCGAGAGGGATGGGAGTGTGAAAAGTCACGGGAAAGCTTGCGGCGGTCGAGGCGAGTGCTGCTCCCTGCACCCGTTTCCAGGAAAAATAATAATATTTTTTTAAAAAAGTTAAAAAGAACGTAGTTATATATAGAGCATAATGCATAAATTCTTCACCTTTTTTTTTTTTTTTTTTACCGAAGTCTCCCGGTGGATCCTGTTTGCTCCCTACACCCCCAGGCGCATCCACGCTGTCGCAGGCGTGCCCAAACCAGCACGCGCGGCGCTGGCGAGGGGCGGTGGAAACCCCGCAGGCTCCCTCCGCTGTTGTATAAGAGCCGCTGGAAAATAATAATCCCCCAAAAATTCGGCGCTGGGAGCGCGACCAGGCTGCTTCCCAGGTGGCCGGCGCGGTTTGCAGAGCCAACGCTGCACGCGGGGAGAAAAAAAAAATGCCTCCAGGTGAGGAGAGCGCTGCGGGAAGGTCAGGATCGCAGCTGGTTTCATACCAAAGTCCTCCAAAAAAATAAAAAAAAATAAAAAAAAAAAAACAACAAACACGGAGCGAGGCACAGAGGCAGAGCACCCGGCATGCCGAGCGGCCGCAGCAAAACAAGTATTTTTGTGTGACTCACCGGTGGGCAGAGCCGAGCCGCTGCGTCCCGCGGGTGGGCTCGGCCGGACCCCCTCCCCTGCCCCGGGGTCCCCGAAGGAGAAGCCCCCGGGGTCGGGGGGAGGATGCTCGGCAGGGCCCCCGTGAGCTTCGCTGCGTGGAGCCGTTCTCCTCCCCAGGAGGAGGCAGGAAAAGCGGTTTGGGGTCACGCTGGGAAGGCTTCGGTGGAAAACCCCAACCATTAGCGAGGGTCTCCGGCCCTCGGCGGCGTGGGGAGGCATCCTGGTGGGGTTTGGACATGGGGAGCGGTGTTTAGTCTGCAGGGTTTTCCCGTCCCCCCCAGCCCAGTTCCTGGGGGCGTTTCACGTGGACACCCAACACGTGCCCTCACCGTGGCCTCGGGGCTTCTCCGCATCTGCCCTGCACCTCCGGCTCGTCCCGAAACCCCCGGGGCTGCCAGGCACTCCCCACGGCACCAGCACTACGGAGGAAGAAATTAAAAATAATATTTTTTTTATTTTTTTTTTTTTTTAAAAAAGAAGCAACCCGAAACAAACAGTTTTGATTTATGGCTCGCGAGGAGAAATAGAGCATGTTGAAAGAAAGCACAGGAAGTCCTGGGGATAATAAATCCTGCGCGGGAGCAGATAAAGCCAACGCGCTTCCACGCTTGGGGAAGGCGGCGAGGTTACGGGGAGGGCGGGCGGTTAAAGTTTAGGGAATCTGGGGTGGGTTTTCGGGTTAAAAATACCGAAAAAAATAAATAAATAAATAAAAATCAGCGATGGCTGCTGAGCAGCAGGGGCCTGGCACGGAGCCGGCAGGACTGTCCCCATCGCCTCGAGTTTTGGGCACGGGGTTGAGCCCAGGTGCCAGGGAAGGGGACAGCTCAGTGGGGTCCCCCCCGGTCCGTGGTCCCCGACCTGCACAAGCACGGCAGGGGTGTGACAGCGTCGGGGTGGCCTGGGGAGGACCGGGGCTGCTGCCCGTCCTCGTCACCCGCGGAATAACAGGAATACTGGATGCGCTGCGGGTACAGAAACAGCACGTACTCGTTTCTGGCTGGGTTTCCTGGCAGCCCCAGCAAGGATTTGGCTGCGCAGGAATTTGGAAGCTGCCTTAAATCCAGGAGAAATGAGAAAAGGCTGGAAGTGACTTTCCGAGCGGAGTTCAAGCAGCAAATCCCCGCTCAGCAGCAGCTCGCAGAGCAGGGCAGCGCCCGCCCGACGCATGGGACCGGGGACACGTTTGGAGATGGGTATCGCATCCTCCTCCATAGGGACACCATGGGACACCCCAGGACCCATCGCCTCCCTCCTCCACCTCCCCAAAAAGCCTCCTTGGCCACTATGTGCAGAGGGCAGCCTCCCATCCAGCTGGAGAGTGGGAAAAAAACAGTCCCTGTGCGCATGGGGGGTACGCATATTGAATAAAAATACCTATTAATTTGCAGGAGTCCCCCTCAGCACCAGAGGAAGGTCGTGGCAGTGCAGCCAGCAGGATGTGGGCCGCCCTTGGAGCAAGCCCTTTCCACCGTGATGGTTTTTATCTCACCTAGGATAACATTTTTAATCAATATCCCCATTACCCCACATGCTTGCTGTACAGACAAGACCTCTCCTCGACGTTTTAAGTGCCCTGAAATCACCCACCCTGATCCGTGCGTCTGCAGGGCTACGTCGCCGGCCCCGGGAGCTCTGCTTCGAGCCCGATCCCCCTTCCCCAGCCCCTTCCCCGCCTCCTGTTTGCTCACACCCGACCTACAGAAAGGAAGACGCTCCGTGTTCCCCAAAACTCATCCTCCTCCGCTGCCCAGCTCCCTTCCGTGGAAGAGGCTGGGACAGGGATGGACACGGGGGGCCCCGCGCTGCGTCTCCTCCAAGTCACAGTGCGTTCACCCAAAAGGGACCTTCCTCCTCCTTTTTCCTCATCTACAGCCTCAAGCACCCTCCTTTCCTCTCCACCTGCACCACGACCAACATCACCCAAGATCCCAGCCAGGTTTTAAATATTAATCCTTTAAATCCCACATGGGAGCCTGCAGGGGAACGACTTCCTATATGGACAGCCTCCTATAGAGACAGGAACTTTTTCACCAGGCTGAGCGTCTACAAAACCAAGCAGGCCAGCAAACCCCGCTTTGAGCAAGAGCAGAAAGACAACCCCACTCTGGCCAGGTACACAAATTAAATGAAATCCCCCAGGGCCAGACCCCAAAACACCCTCGGTGTTTCTCCTGGGTCAGAGGAGCACTGCTGGTGCTTTGGGGCGAGCAGGGATGCTCGCTGGGGATTTGGGACCCCCCCTCCCTGCTCTCCCGTCGGCCCACATAGCCCCAAAAATACCATTTTTGCTGATCATTAGTAATCCACCATAAAGAAGGGGAAGAAATCCCATCGTGGCCCGGCTCCCATACAGACAGGGCGATGTTAAACCAAACCAAGCAAACAAGCGAATCACAAGGCAAAGAGGCAAATCACGTTAAAGAGAAAAAAATCACGTTAAAAACCCAAGTGCGCATCATAAATACCAGTGCGGGGCATTTGCAGGCGGAATCGCCAAGTGCATCGAAACGGCGGCGAACCGGAGGAGCAGATAGCCATAAACGCAGACAGCGTTCGTGAAAAAATGCTTTGATTAGGATCTGGGCAGCATTCAGCCCAGATGTTCATTTGTCAATGAAAGAGGGATGGGGGGGAGGTGAGAAAGGCTTTAAATTAATCTTTACAACTAGAAAGGAGCTTGTAATACACACCATATGGGCAGAAACGGCCTCCGAGCCCCCCCGGCCCCGCCGTGGCTGCCTTGGATCAGGCTGGGGTTGGTGTCCCGTCCCCCCCCCCCCCCCCCGGCCGTACCCAGCCCCATTTGCCCCCATCCCAAAATTTCAGCCTCGGGTTTTCCAAACACAGCCAGGGGAACGTGAACCCGAACCGCTCGGCCCCTTCCACATGTGTTTTATTCCCCCCCACCACCACCGTGCACAAAAACTGGGATTCCTCTTACGGCACCATCTCTATTTTATTATCCCCCCCCCTTCCCTTCCCTCCCGCATCCACATGTGGTTTCTTTTTTTTTAACCCTTCCGAGCGGAGGGATGAGGCTGTTTATTAAATGCCATCCGTTCGAATTAATCCCCCTAATGGACTCGTCGACACCACGGTGTGCATTTAAATGAACGCTTTGTCAGATTTCAGAGCCGACCTGCGGCGCTCCGCAGAGCAAACCTGCTGGAGAGCCGGGCCGGCAGCGGCGGCAGTGACAGGGACAAACCTGGGAAGGGATAAATAAAAATTAGCTACAAATGCCCGACGTGACGCGGCGGTGACAAGGCTGCAGGCGGCCCCCAGGCGCTGCAGACCCAGCAGGGCGGCGAGGATGGGAGCTTCTCCTGCACGGGAAGAGGGGGAAAACACAAAACGTGCTGCTGGGGCAGGATGGATGCGGGGGACCCCCATGCCCGGAGCCGTTTAGGGATTTTTTTTTTGCTGCCCTGGAGCCCTGGGTGGTGATGGCAGGAGGATGCTGAGCCCCGTCCCTGCTGCACCAAGATGGTTTGGGGGAGCTCTGTCCCTCCTGGCAGCACCAAAACCCAGCCCCTGCATCCTCACTGCCTGTGGCTGACAGCCCCCCCAGCCCCCAGCACAGCCACAGGTTGCTCGCCTTGGCTTCAGCTTCCGGAGAGCTCGGCCCCGTACCCAGCCCTGATCCCACCTGAGCTTACGGGAGGTGACCAGAGCACAGCAAGAGGGAGCTGGGGGCAAGGACAGGGATGATGGGGGCAGCAAGACCTGCTCCTGCATGGACAGTCCCTTCCAGCTCGGGATGTTCTGGGATTTTATCATTTTTTGCTTTCCCCCCTGACACCTCCAGGCCCACCCAGAGGAGGAGGTCACCCCCAAACCCCCCGGTTGTGGTGCCCACGGGGCCCCCCCAGCCCCATCCCACAGACCCCGACCGCATCACGGGGACACCCCCGAGCTGCAGACGGGGCTGGGAACCCCGCATCGCATCCCCCCGCACCTTACGGGACCCGCAGCAGGGATTTCTGCTCTCGCCCGCATCCTTTTAACCTTGCGCCGTCCTCCGAGCGCGGGAGCTTCGCCTGCCTGGACCCTGCCACTGCACGCCGGGGGCTCAGGACCCTCGAGGAGCAGCCCTCCGAGGCCAGCAGCCCTCGGCAACGCCCCAGCACCCAGGGGACGCCCGGATGCGGCCACACGGAAGGACAGGGGGGACAAGGCGACTGTGAGGCTGTCCCCAGGATGGGGGCGCAGGATGGTGTCACAGCCCGGACAGGGGACATCAGCCCTTCCTCCAGGAGCTCCGAGGACGGAGCAGGGGCGCAAGCAGAGCCCTTTCTGCCCCCGCCGGGGGCTCGCGCGGGGTCCGGAGCAGCGCACGCGAAGCTGGGGAGCAGCGCGGGGTGCGCGAGTGGGGCCGAGCCCCGGCCGGCCCGTGTCCCCCAGGCGGGACGTGTCCCCAGCAGCCCTCCTGTCCCCATCGCACAGGCTGTAGTGACATCTGCTGGGCTCTCGCTCGGGAGCTCCCCACCAAACCCGCTCGGCGCAGACACTCCGGCACCGCACGGTGCCAGGCCCTTCACCCCGGAAAAACGGGGGACCCCCAGCCCCGACAGCCCCGGCGCGCCCCAAACCTGGCTCCCCAGCACCCCAACGGCTTTGCTGCCACCTGCGAGCCATCTCCCCGCCAGGACGGCATCGTCACAGGGGTAAAAAGCAAACCTCAGCGCGCCGGGAGCCGCCTGGGGAAGCTGGGTGCCCGCAGCACCCCGCCGCCAGCACGGGGCTGCTGCAGAGAGCAGAGGGGTGGCAGCAGAGCCAAGGGGTGCTGGTGGTCGTGGTCCCCAAAGAGACGGGACAGCGGGCAGCAGGAGGCTCCTGGGGGGCTAAAGAGCCGGAAAAAACAAAGCAAAAACCTGCACCCAGCTTTGGGGGGGGGGGGGGGGGGGGAATGATCAAATTAGGAGCGGGGGTAGGTTGTTTATCTCGAGCTGATTTTGATTTTCTCCTTTCAAATACCAGCAGGATGCTGAGCCTCGCCTCATTATGCAAATAGAAGCAATTAGAGCTCACCCAGGCTCTGCCCACGTGACGGGTTTATGGCACTCGCAGAAATCCTGCCTGCTACACGAGAGGAATAACAACAGCCCCCGGGCTGCGGGCTCCAGCCCCCTCGCCCCCCCCGGCACCGCGGCTGTCGGTGGAGCCCCACATCTGGGGCAAGCCCCGGCGTCACCACCCGGGTGCCCTTCGGTGCCCACGGGGAAGGATTTTCCCCGGAGGAGTCTCCCCATCCTCCAGGGGGACACCAGACCCACCAGTATCAAGTCCCCCAGGCTCCTGGGATGGGGAGAGCCACGCTGGGAGCGGCTCCAAAGCCTTTTTCTCTACCCAGCCAGGTGGGACCCCAAAAACGCCGCAATTTAGGGCTGGAGTCCGGGAGGACGTGCTTTGCTGCAGGGTGGCTTTAGCTTCCTCAACACCTACAGAAAGGAGCAAAACCAGAAGTATTTCCACCCAGGGATGCTCAGCGCTGAGCCCCAGCCTCATGGGTGACCTAAATTCACCAAACCTGGGTGAAAACCCCAAAAAAGTCTTGCAGCCACACACACACCTGGCAGAAGGACCTGCAGCAGAGAGGCACCCGCGTGGTGATGCCGGGAGGGTGCTCTGTGAGGATGAGGAGGGACGGGATGGGATGAAGCCGACGCAGTGGCACCGGGGTCGGAGGGTGCTGGTGCCCTTCGTGGGGCGCACGGTGACCTGCAGGGACCAGGCACGGGCGTAAATCTGGTGCTGCTCCCATCCGCCCATCATCTTCCTCCCGATTTATATCCAGGGAGGGTTCATATCCAGTACCCACCTGGAGTCTGCACCCCCAAAGGAACACGGGAACCGGGGAGAGTAAAACACTTCCAGTATTGATCTTCCTCCTAATTTATTTTTTTCCCCTTTTGGATGCAAATGGAGATCGATGAGCCCAGGCGCTGCACCTGGGAGGCTCCTCACCTCCGAGGGCATTTTGCTGTCTGCATTCCCAGGGCGAGGAATGGGCACGGGGCCCCCATGACCCCTCTTTGCTGGGTCTACTCGCACAGCTCCGTGCCCCTGGACTGTTCCCAGGCAGCTGGTTCAGCCCGGGGGCGTTTGTTGCAGAGCACGCTGAGGCCGTTACAGGCTGCTACGTGGTGTCACCGCGTTTAACACAGCGAGCATCCCGCAGGAACCCCGGGGCCTGGATCCCCTCACTGGGTTCTGCAGGGCACGGTGGGGAGGGCAGGCAGCACGGATGGAGCTGGGTTTGGGGTTTGGTCTCCCCCAGCCAGAGCAGCTCCGAAGGATGGTGTAACACGGCGTGAGAGCTCCGTGGAGATGGGTTTGCAAGAGTGGAAAGTAAATGGTAAAATAAAATAAATGGAATACCTCCGATGTTGCGCACAAGGGGATGCAGGGGTCCAGAGCTGAGCTGACTTTTCCCCAATGGCTCGATGCCTCCGGACGAGCGGCTCTAACACCTGGTTTCTTCTCCCACTGCACATGAGCATCAGGCAGAAAGCAAAGACAGGAGATCCGGGTGCACCTCACGTCCCGGCGAAGCCTGCGGGTCTCACCCCGAGGTGCTACAAAGACAAAGAGCTGAGGACCCAGATAAAAATCTCCCCGTGCCTATCCACATCCCTGCACGCAGCGGGTGTTGCGCCGCTCCAAACCTCCCCAGAAGGAGCAGGACGCCCCGCAGGCAGCACCTGTTGGAGGGGCTGAGCAGCGCCGGCCGCGTCCCTCCTGCAGCAGCAGGGAGCAGGATCTGGCCCAGGGGGTGCAGGGCAGGGGCTGGACCTGCCCTGGGGTCAGCCTCTACCCAGCTGCTTGTAGGCAGGGCTTGGGAAGAGGTTTGTTTTTTTTTTTTTTACTTCCACGACAGAGCGGAGCAAATAATTCATAGCGGATAAATAATTCACGGCGAGTTTAGCCTTCCTCTGGCTGAGGATCGCCTGCGAGCCGTTAGCAATTATCCCGTATTTATTCGCGAGGCAGAATTTTTAGTTAAATTGTTCGGACAAGCCAAGGAAAAGCCCGGGGAAAGGAGATACCTGAAGCTGCCACTCGCCTTCATCATCGGAGCCCAGCGTGGGACGAGCAGGGGTCTCCATCGCTCCTGCTGTGCCCCCGCCGTGCGATGGCCACCTGGGATCAGAGCCCACCATGCTGGGGGGGTGTCCTGCCCCCGGCGTCCTTCTGCTGACCAAGCAGGAGGGCCTGGAGCACCAACTCGAACACCCAAGGGTGAGCCGACGGGAGCAGCCCCCAACCCACAAGGATGGGAGGAATGCCCCGCGTCAGCACCTGGCCAGCAATAAATAACTAAATATAGGGGGAAGGTGGCGGCTCCGGCCCTGGGGGTCTGCCAGGGCTCCCCCCGGCTCCGTCCCCAGCACCTCAGGGGCTCTGGGGGAAAACTGGGGCCACAGAGGTGCTGGGCATGGGGCGCACTCGTCCTCGCCATGCGGTGAGGCAGCCCTCGGAGGAACCCGATCCCCCCCCCGGGGTGGGGAATACAGCACAAAGAGCTTTTGTGCAAAAAGCAGACGTTTCTACCCAAACCGGTGCGCAAGCAGGAAGAGAGGGGGAGAGAAAAGCAGCAGCTCAGAGGTGGGAGAACAACACGGGGAGGGGAGGACGAGCACGGTTGAGCCCCTGCTGTCAGCCCTTTTTGGGGGCAGAAGGGTCGTGACCACCCCAAAGCGCTTCCACGTGCCAAGTGTTGGGGTCTGCAGGACAAAATACAAAACAGAAGGGCTGCAAAGGAGTCAGCGCCTGCGTGCCCTTGGTGCTCCACAGGCACCGGGGGCCGCATCCTGCCTTCCTGGTGTGCTCACTGCGTCCTTCCAGCCCCAGCCGTGCCCCACGGGGACATCGCTCAAGCTGTGCCCAAGGAAGGGACACGTTCCTGCCCATGTCCCCACCGCGGTGACCTTGGCTGCGCTCACGTCTCAGCCCCAGCAGCCGTACGACCCGTGGTGCAATCGCCAAGAGCGTGCTGGAGCGGGAAGCAGCTGCCGCCCCGATGTTAACCACCAGAACAAAAAGCGCAGCACCCCCTGCCCACCTCCCCGGCTGGGAACGGCAGCACCTGGGCCGTTATCAGATGGGCTCGGGTACCCCGCGCCTGTCACCTGGCTCCAGCACCGGGCTGCTTGCCAGCCGGAGAAGGACGGGGCTGCAAATGGAGCCCAGCAAGCCCTCAGCACCTCCCCAAGCCCTCTGCGTGCCCAGGCTGTTTTCTGGGGTCCCAGTCCTGCTCCTGTACCTGTCCCTGTGCCTCCGGACCCCTGCTGCTGCTCAGGTGGAGGATGCTCAGCCCAAAGGAAACCTCCCTGTCCTTCGGCTGTTTGCCCAACGAGCGCAAGGAGCGGACAGGTGGGGTGTTTCCCTCTTTGCTGCAAGAGCTGGAGACATCTCAGACACCTCAAGGTTTTGGGAAGCTTCAGTTCCCCCTAAGAGCAGCTCCAGGCCCCTGGCTCATGGCACAAGTGCTGTCCGGGCACGGGGCAGGGGATGCTGCTCAGGACCAGACCCACCGGGCAGCATTGCCTTCCCCTCCGAACCCGAGAGAGGAGGCGATGAAGGAACGCGCCCAAGGACACACCAAGCATGCTCCTCCACACCTCGGGCACATCGGGGAACAGGAGGCTTTCAGCTCCAGAGGCAGCCTGCAAGTCACCGCGGCGCTGATCTGCATTCACCCAGCACCAGCCCCAAGCTCCCCGAGCCTTCGACTTCACGGCTGCAATTAACGGCTGAGGCGATAAAGGGAGCACGGGAAGTAAGAAAGAAATGAAACCCTGCTAGGGCAACACCAAGAGTAAAGAGAGCCCCTAAAACCCGTTTAGAGAGAGACCATGGAAAGAAAAATATGAGCGGGACCGACATGTCGTCACCCACACCAAGAGATACGATCGTGTGGGATTTCCCGGGTACCTTTTGACTTCCTTGAGAAAGGGAAATCTGTCCTGGGGTGACCGCTGGCTTTGGCACAGAGACGCTCCCGTGGCAGCAGCTCAGCAAGGATGGATTTGGGGTATAAGGAGGCAGCCTGCAAGGAAAATAGCGACACAGGGTGGTCCCGGGTGTGCCGGGATAGCTGGAGCTGTTGGAGAGCCACCGACGGGTTAAAAGCCAAACGCAATTTTAAATTTGAGACGCGTTTCCAGTAGAGGCAGAGGAATACAAATGCCATCAGACCAAACGTGGGGGAACTTCATCTGAAAGGCAAATATTTCAAGGGGAGTAAAATCTGGAGAAGGGCAGAAGGACTCGTCCAGCTGAAGCCCAGCACCGCTCCGAGACCGGCAGAACTTAGAGAGGGGGAGCTGGAAGTTTCCTCCCAGCCGTCAGAGCGAGGAGGCGCTGGCACGGCCCCGCATAAGAAGAGCGGGAGTGAGACACCCCGCTGATCAAAACCAGAGCGGGATCCACTTCCCTGACACGGTCACCAGCAATAACAGCAGACGACAGTCAAAGGAGAGCCTTAACCCCGCTGTAAATGAAGAGAGACGCGTTGTGATTAAAACGAGCGGGCGCCCAGCTAAAGCCTGATTGCAGCGGGCTGCTCGCGCATGTGCTGGCCAGCTGAGCCGTGCTCCTGCAGAGCCCAGAGGGCATGGGGAGGATTATGCTGGAAACGGGGAGATTCCCCCAAATCCTACACCCTGATCCTGGCGGAGGGGTCGCCCTCCCTGTGGGAAATGGGCTCGCAAATTCAACAGGACAGGAAAGAAGAAGGCGGCGTGACATCGGGTTTAGGAGGTGCAGCTGAAAACCAGATATTCAGCCCAGAGAAATATTGCCCAGGGCTTTAAAAGGATAAAACCTGGTGCAAACATCAGAGCTGCTGCAAGGAGCTGGCGAAATGCCTGCCCTCTCCCCATGCTCTCGGTGTGCCTTGCTTCGCACCCCGAGGAGCGCGGTGCTGTGCCGCACCCAGCACCTGCGGGCCACGGAGGGACCGTGTCGGGGAGTGCAGCGATGGGACCAGGGGGAATGGTTTGAAACCACAAGAGGGGGATTTAGGGGAGATGTTAGGAGGAAATTCTTCCCCCAGAGGGTGGTGAGCCACTGGAACAGGCTGCCCGGAGAGGCTGTGGATGCCCCATCCCTGGAGATGTTTAAAACCAGGCTGGATGAGGTTCTGGGCAAGCTGATCCAGTGCGTGGTGTCCCTGCCCATGGCAGGGGGGTTGGAATGAGATGGTCTTTAAGGTCCCTCCCAACCCAAGCCATTCTGTGATTCCGCAGAAGAGCCAGGAGGCCAGAGGCACGAAATATCCCCTTGCCATCCATCACCTACCATCAGGAACGTGGTTGTGGAGCTCAGCCAGGCTCACAGCCCTTGGGCTGCACCAAGCCCGTGCACATCTGAGAAGGCAGAAGGGACCCCGGGGGGCCACCAGCCCCATCCACACCAACGCAGGACCTGGTACAGGTCAGGAGGAGCTGCACAAAATCTGTGCTGAGCACCACCATCCTGCACGGCCACTGCCCTGCTCAAGGGACCAGAAGCTCCAGCAGTGCTTTCCAGCAGCACTGAACGAAGCGTCCCCAGCCCCTCCGGCGGCTCGGGACCTGCCTGGCGCTGTCAGGAGGGTTACTGCAGCCCCAGGGGCAGATTTGCCAGAAACGCACCCAAACGGAGCAGCAGCCACGGGCTGTTTGCGTGCCTTCTGCCAAGAACTGCTGGGGCCTCCGGCACGAGAGGGGCAGCAACTTGTTTCTTCCTCTCGACTTTTTCCTAGTAAATTAAAAATAATAATAGTGGTAGTAAAACCCCCTTGGCTTCATCCTCCCCCAGCAGAGCAGATGCAATTAGCAGCTTCCCTGACTGGCAGAGGCATGATTTACTCCCAAAACGGGGCGCGTGAAGACGTCGGCAGCAGGAAGTTTCCATTTGCCCCCCAACCACATTCCCCTCCCCGGCCGTTCCCACCGCGCAGCATCAGATAAGCTCTCCCACCTCGTTTCCTCGTTAACAGGTTTGGGAGGTGCAGCCCCTGGCTTGGTTAAACAAGCCCCAGGGACGCGTTCACCTGGAGAAGCACACAGCAGTCACCTCTCTGCATGGAAACCGTGCGCCGTCACCCATCTGCGGGATGCTCTCCGAATCCAAGCATCCCCAAAGCCACGTTGGTACCCAGGACCTGGGCACGAGACGCTCCAGAACCAGATTGATCTGGCTAACCTCAGCCAAAACACCCCAAAATACCCCTTTTCGAGGGAAATGGATTCCTGTGATTCGGGCAGGCGTGCCAAGGGGAAAAGCGAAGAGGGCTCCGTGGTGGTGCACGGTGCCACCTCCGTGCCAAGGGGATGGTGCAAGCAGTGGGATCACCCTGTGCTGCGATGGCTTTTCCAGCAGCCAAGCCGCTGCCTGGACAGCCCAGGAACAGCTGAAACCTTCCCGGGTCCCATCCCAAAAAGTCGCCCTGTCCCCCAGCGCGGGACACAGCTGCAACCTCCCCACCTCCGAAGCGCTCGGCTGGCCCTGCCCCAGCACCGTGCCCCGCACAGGGGGGCACCTATCGGCCCCGAAGGGGACCCCGGAGAGCAGCTCGCTCCCTCCGCACCCGCACACCATCCTCCTGCTGTGCTCGGCCAGGATTTCACGCCGAGCTCGCGGGCAGGGCTGCCACGTCCACGCGGGCAGGAGAGGCACGGCCGCGGCGGTAAGCCCTCCGCATCCCGCCACTGCCATTTGATTCCCTGTTAAAAGGGGCCGTATCTATACTTCAAAACAGCCTGTTTGTGTAATTGCCAAAGAAAAAAATAAATAAATAAATAAAAAGACACAAAACAACCCTGCTACAATGACTAATTAGCTTGCTCCTGCCTCGTACCCTGTAAACAAATGTATTTGTAACCAATTTGCAAGCACTTTGCATAAGGGGCCCAGAACACTCATGCCTGTTTGATGCATTTTGACATTAATTTGATAATAGCGGCTTAACAAGGAATCCAGGCTCCCTAGCTATAAATATGCTGCTTTTCCACTTCCTTTTATCTGCACAGTGAAATAATGTTGTTTTTCCCCCTGCTGCAATAACCACCATCCAACCCTTTCATGAATGCCCTTTATGTCCTTTAGCATTTTCAAGGCTTTTTTTTTTTTTTCCCCCTCCCCTTCTTTCCTCCTCCTGGAGAAAGCAAACACGTTTTATTAGTCGTGTTTTTAATTCCTGTTTATCGGGGGGGAAGGAGAAGTGAGGACAGCGATGTTGCAGCGATAACGCTGCCTGCACAGACAGCACCGAGAGGCGCTCGGAAATACTTCTCCATCCGTTTGGGCTTCGTGGGGGAGAAGAGGCTCGTTTTTCTCTCCCCTTTCTCCTCTCGCTGTGGCTCCCCCACTCCACGCAGCCCTTCACCAGCACACCGAAAAGCAAATTTGGGCACAATAAAACGGGAAAAGGGAACTGGAGGCCACTCGGATGCTGAGCAGGAGGCGGCCCCTGACCCAAAGGATGGCCCCCCCCCAGGAATTCCCACTCCAGGTCTTTGGCTGCAGCCCCTGCTTGGAGTGGAGGTGACAGCCCCACCAGAGCCACCACAGGTCCCACGGACACTGAGCCTCTGCTGCAGCTTGTCCCAGCCCCGACACCATCTCTCCCATCCTCCTGGTCCGTCCCCAAACGGCCTACTGCAGCGCCCAGACCTCGCGCATCCCCCACGCGCATCCTCCACCTCTGCCTGGCTTGGGGATAACGTACACGCACGTATACCTTACCCGTGGGCCTGAGAGGCACCACGTGCAGAATTAGCGCCTAGAAAAGTGTCAGCTGCATCCACAGCCTTCCCCCAAGCCGCTGCCGAAGGAGCAGGCAGTCGGCCTCTCTCCTCCACGCTCTTCTCCCCCCTGCCTCCGCCTTCTCCTCGGAGCCCGCAGCGGTGCTCTCGCCCCAGGATGCTGAAGAGCGGCAGGGGGAGACACAGGGTGAGGGCTGTGAGGAACGGATCGGGTGGACGAGCCCAGAAAGCGGCATCAGAGCTCATCCACGCTCCCTGCTTTGACCTGCGGTGCTCAGGTGTCTGGCAGCAGAAGGCTCTACGAAGAGAGAAGAGGAGCAGCTCCCTGAGCCCGTGGAGAACTGGATCTGCTCCATTTGGGCATCCTCTCAGAGCCCGTACCTACACTGCCCGGCCAGCCAGGGCTCCCAGAGGGGCTCAACAGCATCGAGCATCGCCGACAGAAGGTGCGGGGCTCCTGGGACACGGACAGGAAAGCAGCGCACGCCAGGAGCCTTCCAATAGTACATATTTTTCTCTTGAAACGTGCCCTAGGTTGATCTGGTTTAAGGCAGTCATCCAGCAGCAAGCTGCTTGCCCCCTCTCCCTGGCCCACCTTGCCGGGATCAATATGGTATTCGTGAGGGCAAAATCCAAAGACAAACCCCAAGAGAACGGCTTTTCCCCTGCCATACGAGGCCAGACGGGTAACCTGCGGCACGGTACCGCTGGGGAAGCAGGGAGAAAGCTGTCAGTCCTACTGCAGGGGCATTGCTCAAAAAACCACAAAGCACCAAAACACACCAAGATCACTGAGCAGAGAAGCTGGCAGAGGGCACAGGAGCGGTGCGGGAGGAGGAGGCTGCTCCACCCGTGCTCTCCCCCCCTTGTTACACCCCATCGGCCGCAGTCCCCACAGCCCGTTCCCCCCCGAGCCCTCCTCTTGGATCATTAATGCCAAAAACAAGGCAGCGAGCCCAGGTCGGAGGCCTAGCAGAGGCTGAAAGCACATTCCTTCCCCAGCCTCCTCCCTCCTTATCTCCTTCCCCTCTCCCCCAAAAACACGTTCAGATAAAAGTGATTGGAACAGTAAAACCCGTAACTGGAACACGAGCGGGAGAGGGACGGGGGCTGCGCTGCGCTCTGTCCAGCAGGCCTGCTGGAGCAGAAAAAAGGCAAAGGCGAGCCCAGGATCACCTCTAAAATTTAAGTCTGGTGACGGACCTTGGACCAATTTGGGGGAGACCAGGGCAGACGCGCTCCCTGCATGCACTCACCTGCCAGAAGCCAACCACGCAGCCATCCCGAGGGCTTTGCTCACCCGGAGTGAGTTGGGTCCGCGAGCTGCACCGCTTTCCACCCAGCTGTTCCTCCCCCGTTTGTTTTGGGGATTTTTTAAATCCCATCACAGCGGGGCTAACGGGATTAACCAAGCCCCCGACAGCAACTCTTCGGCTTCGTGCAGAGGGGTGCAGCTCGCTGCCTAGGGGCTGGGGGGATCAGAGCAAGATTTAGGGGGTAGCTTGGAGTTTCCTTGGAGTTTCTCGGGGTTTCACACCTTCCAGCGGTCACTTTGGTTCACCTACCTGCAAACCAGGGGTAGCAGCTGTGTCGTCCCAAAGCAACGAGGCTCAGTCCACCGTCAGCACCCAGACACCCAGGGAGGAGCAGCATTTTTTAGGCACGAAGCAGCCCCTTCCTAGACGTGCAAGCTCATGTCGCTTCAACTTAAAACGCAGCACCAAAGCGTGCCTCCCGGGAGGATGGCTCTGGGCTTCGCTTTTAAAGGGAAATACGAGGCAGGAGGCAGCGAGAGAGACCCGGTTCAAAACAGTTTCACTCTTTATTTGAAGTTTTACATGCCACCAGTGTACAGGAAAGTTGCACATTCAGAACTGGACTCACTACTAGAGCACGGGGCCAGATGCAAACACGAGCATGGAACGAGCGCACGGGTGGAGGAGCCCGACCCCAGGAGCTGGCCGGAGCTGCAGGCAGGCAGCAGCAGCCTCCCGGTGCCCCTTCGCATGCCGGAGCCAGCCCAGAGCCCGAGGGCCACCTTCCCCAGCCATCCCCTGGGTGCTGGTCACAACCCGGGGTCTTCTCTCCCAGGGCATCGCCACTCTCCTCCGACGAGCTAACCACCGAGCAGCTTTGGCAACATCTCCGCCAGAACCAAGGGTGTTCGGAGAGCAACTGCCCGTCCGATGCTTTCTGCCTTCCCCTTTCTATCGATGCCAGTGGTTTTGACAATGAGAAACAATTTCCACCCGCTGTTCGTAGCGAGAGACGACAGAAATAGGGACTCTTACACTGACATTTTATTTTCAAAGAAAGTTTTGATAGAAAAACATTTTCCCCAGCAGCCTTGGGCTGGGAGTTGCAGCTTCCACTTCAAAGGACGAACTTCAAAAACAAATCCAGTGTCCTAATGGTTTTGTGCTACATTACTTAATTGTCATACAGCTAATTAGCAATGCCTGATTTCACATTCGCTGTACATAGATGAAGTTCACAAAAGAAGGGGCTACTTAAAACAATAAATAAAACAAGGCACCAGGCAGCCAGGCTCCGACAGCATTAACATAAAACGTTACACTTTACCATTTAAAAAAAAAAACTGAAATAAAAACCCCACCGTAATTAAACTTATATTGATGTCTTCCTTCAGATCTCAGAGCTTTGAATTTCCACGAGGAAAGGGGGAGAAGGCAACGTGGAGAGCAGGGGCTGAGCGCGCACGTCTGTGCATGCATTTTGCCAGCGCGCAGCAGAGATCTTTAAAATTCTAATTATTTCCCTATCACCAAGTAAGATCGGGATCAATAGATGGTACAGACTGACCCCTTTTCCTCGAGCGTTGGGGGGGGGAATTAAAAAAAAAGGAAGGGGAGGGAGAAAGGAGAGCGTCAGAGGTCAATGCCACAAAACAATGGATATTGATGTCTCCATTCATTTCCAACAGCAGAAAGGTCAATGCCTCCCTTGCTTCATGTTTTATGGCTGAAATCCTGCTGCTAACAGCAACAATGTTAGTAGTCAGACCTCATCCATCCTTTTTTATTATTAGGATTATTTCTAACCAGGTTAGCCATTTTGAAAATTTGACGAAAGCCGGGGGGGTGAGGGCGCAGGGCGGGGGGGGGGACGAGGGGAAGCTGCCCTGCACGCCGGGCGAAGGGACGGTCCCCGTGGGTTTTAGGGACTGCCTTTTCCCCCACCTGTGCTCTGGTTTGTCCCTCGCCGCCCCCCCTAAACACAAGAAGGGCCCGAGGCCCCGTCCCCTCCCTATTAATCATTATTCCCCGTACACATCCCGCTTGGTTTCTATGGAAATGGTTCTCCTGCCACAGCACCCCGGCCGCCCGTGCGTCTCATCGGAGGGGCCGGGGAGCCGCGGCGAAGGAGATTCGCCCCCGCAGCACCCAGCCGGGCTCGCGGGGCTCCCCGCAGGGCAGGAGAGGAGCTCCGGCTGCCCGCTGGGGACCAAAAATAAGGGGGGACTGCACCCCCCCAGGGGGGACAAACCAACCTTTCTGCGCCGACGAGCTGCACAAACTGGGAAATCCCACGGATCTGCGGCCGAGGCGTCCTAAGAAAAGGGGTGCTGGCAGGAGGCACCCAGCGCCCGTACCGGCCGGCTGCTGCACATCGCCCCAGGACTGCGCTGCCTCTGAGGATCCGCGAGGCAAGGCGACAGATCCTGCTCTGTCTCACCTGCCCCAGCGGAGGAGGCAGCAGTCCTGGGAATTAAAGCGAGCAGGGTCGCTGCTCCGCCACCCGCCAGCCTGCGTTAGCAGCCCTGCCCTGCCCTCTGCTCCCAAAGGAGCACCGCCTCGCCCTGGGCACGCTTCACACCCCGCAAGCTCCTGTGTGCGTGGTGGGCGAGCCTTCCCTCCTCCCAGGTAGGGAAACTGAGGCCGAGCCTCGCGGCTCGGGTCTGGCTTCCAGGTACAGGTCCTCCTGCGCTGCCTCCTCCTGTTCCAGCCTCCTCCTGCCCAACCATCGCCGCCACGAGGAGCCACCACGCTCCGAGCCCTCCCGAGGCTCCTCCAAGGGAGCGCTGGTGCCACACAGCCTCCTTTTCCCACTGCCACGTTCCAAAGAGACCCTGAAATCCGCTTGGCAAAGCGGCTGAGGAGCAGTCCTCTGACCTCCGCTCCTAAGAAACCTCCTGAAACACCGAGGGCTCGGTCCCGCCAAGCTTCTTCCACCAAACCACCGTCACTCCTCACACCTAGGGCCTCCCCAGCCCACAGGAACCAAAAGCCGCGTTGCTTAATGAGACTCTGAACAAGGGCAGAGCAAACAAATTTTGATTTTACCCACACTGCTGGGACTCGCCCCGGGATACCCATCTCCCAGGGATGCAGAGCCACCTTGTCGGGGTCAAAGCACGGGCTGCTGCTTCCGCGGCCCCCAGAGCTCGCAGGGCTGATCCGGAGAGCAGCACGAAACGCCAGCAGGGACTGGGAACCCTGCAGAGGCAGCTCCTGCGAGAAGGGCACCTTTGGTAATTGAATTCATTTATTTTAAACTACGGGCAGCGGCATCAGCAGGCTCAGAGATCGCCTCGTTAGGCGCTTACGGATAGCAGGGGGAGATTTCCGGAGAGGTGGGGGACAGAAACCAGGGGAAAGGGGGAGAATTTCTTATTAAATAAAAGCAAAACGCCAGTCCCTCCGTTCTCCTCTCCCGCCCGAACGCTGCACGCCGAGCCTCGGCGCTGAGTGGTCTCCGAGCCCCATATATTGCTCTGCTCCGAACATATGGTGCCGTGTTTAATAGCCCGGCTCTGCCAATCGGGGACTATTAGGGTGGGTTCTTTTTCCCAGTGTAAATGTTGCAGAATATAAATTGTAATTAACACCGATGCCAAAATAGCACTTAGAGAAAATAAGCACATTATTAACATCTGGTGAATCCTGCCTGGAGTGCAGCAGCAGCGGAAATTCTCACTCACCATAAGAGAATTTGTAGCAGGGACAGGGAGCGGTGGCCCACAGTCGGGGAGCGGGGAAGGAGCTTTTAGCTCCTTATCGCTACTTGTGGTGCTCTCCTTACCACCCGTGGGTGACCTTCCCTACCCCCGATCAGAGCTGGTAGCGTTTGCATCAGGACTTTTGACCTGTGTGCAGGAATACAGATGTCTAAACATCATACTCCAGGCAACGGGATAATGGTGCTGTAAAACACGCCTGGCTGTCTGCCCCAGCCTAGCGGGACGGAAGGCAGGTGGGCATCGCCCTGCCAAGCAAAGGATCCCAGTGCTGCTTGTCTCATCGGGTCGCTCTAACCCCCGGGGCCGCAGGGTTAGCCCCAGCACTAAGCACCAGACTTTTTCTGCACGCCGCTGTCCCCCACCTCAGATTTTCCAGCAGACAGCAACAAGAGCCCTGGCAGCTCTGCCAAACTCTCCCTGGTGCTGCAGCGTGCAGGCGGAGGGGAAATCCCTGTTCAGGACGGGGACAGCCTTTCTCCTGCTGTGCACGTACCAAACAGGTCCCCTTAGGTATCAGAGAGCTGGCTCCGTACCCTCAGCCTCCCCTCTACCCTGCCCTGAGGCTAGAGGCACAGGAGGAGACAGCAGCGCTGGTGTTGCTTCACGCTGCTTGCTGCCTAACCCCCATCATTTATTCCAAGAAAGAAACCTGGACGAAAACCAGGCAGAGCTGAAGTGGCCTGAACTGGACAGAACAGCGACTCGCGTGCCTGCCAAGAAGTCCATCTGATTTGCTAAAGTGTGGGAGGAGGAGAGGGGAAAAAAAAAAATGCTGTTGGAGAGGGAGAGAGGGATTCAAACAGCCGAGCGATGTGACAAGAGGTAGAAAGAACGGCCTCGCTGGGAGAGCAGGAGAGAAAACAGTGGCGGGATGCCAAGGAGAGGGAACCAGCCTGCTGCACGCACCAGCACGGCGTCCTGCCTGCCGCGCTCACTGCTGCTCCACGAGCACCCGGGGCTGGGCTGCAGGAAGATGCAGCTGCTCCTGGAGGAGCACGGACCGGGCTCGGTACCGGCTGCTGGTGGAGGAGGGAGAGGAGCTGAGGGCAGGCAGCAAACACGCAGGGTTAGTTTTAGCAGTGCCCAGATGTTTGATAAAAAGACTTATGTTATCCTGCTCACCAACACCATAATCTGTCCGAGCATAGGTTGCTGCAGCCTGGCTCAAGATCTACGCCAGCAAGAGATTTCCAGCACATCCGACTGATGGGGAAGTAAGGAGGGAAAAATCCTCCAAAGCTGCGAGATGCTTTTTGTCCTCAAATCTGTCCCACCAAACCAGGCTTCCTATGAACCGCTGATCATAGAAGAGCATTTGGGAGGTGGCACCCTGCACAGAAAATGCTGACAAGGAGATGGGGACAGCACCTTTGGACAGCGCTGGGCCTCCCCAGAAAAGCACTGCTCAACACGAGACCGTGTTTAGGAGATAACAGGTGGAGAAGTTAAACAGCTCCAGGTGAGAGCTGCTTGGCAGAGGACAGACCCACTGCTCTACCACAAAATACTCCAGCAAAACAGGAATTCGACTGCCGCCCAGCACCGTCACTCCAGGAATTCCCAACCCAGCTTTTGGTTCAGCTGTCTGATGCTTTCAAAAGTGCACAGTAAATAAGGCAATATGAAAGTGATCCAGACCACTACTGATGCCTGAGGAAGTTCTGTGGAGCAGAGAAGCTGAATGAAGTCACACCGTGAAAATACTTGATAACATCTCTAAAATTAGCGTGAGCTCAAGGCATGGGACCTAAGGACAGAATCGGCACACTACATTCCCATCTAAACAGCAAGACAGACGGCATTTCCATCAGACAGGAGCCTCAGCTCATTCGCTGCGGGCTCCATCTACCCTAGGACAAGGATTTCCAAAACAGCTGAGAGCTTCTTCCACCAGGCCCACTGGTGGGAACTGTATCAGCAAGAGCACACCACGGTCGAGGTGCTAATAACCTGGAGTTGTTACTCAAAAATTAAAAAGAGTCCTCGTGGTGCTTCTCAATCAAAAGACCGTTAAATATCTGTGATTGCACGTGTGCGAGTGGCTACAACCGCGCATCTGTAACACAGGAAAGATGTGATGCGTTCCAAAGGAGCAACACATTTGGGCCTCTCAGCTGTCTCAGGCTTTCTACTTTGCCAAAATCAGACCAAAGCGAAGGATGATTTCCACCAATATCACGAATCACGCCGCCAAAGTACACAGGGGCCCTTAGGAAACACACCGGGCGACACGGGGGGAAGAGCATTATTACGTCAGGTTCTCTTACCTTTATCTTCAGGAAGGTAACCAAGCAATTCATTATTAACCACAAGGAAACACTCATCACATTCCAGAAGCCTTTGAGACAGGCTTTTCAGATGCAAGCGCTATCCAATAGATGTTTCCCCACTGCGAAGGAACAGCTTTTTTTATTTATTTTGCAATTGCACCTACTTAAAGTGATTGTACAGCATCCAGCGAGGTGGCCAGGAGCTGAAGATGGGGAAATCCAGGCCAAGGAGAAGCTATTTCACGTGTTCCCTCCAAGCGTCCTTGCCATGCTGCGCCAGTCACCACCACAGGTTGGGGGGTTCTTCGGCCACTCTGCTTTTAAACAAGGTAATTTCATCCAAGTGCCTCATGGGGACATCTCTGATGACCTCCGTCAAGTCCTCGTGAAGCAGAGGGAAAATGACGACATTTAACGCGGGGCGGTCCGCCTGGAAACTAAATCAGACACAGGTTATTAGCCAGGAGGAATACTAATTCTCCGGTGAAACAGGAGGGGATTGAGTGGATAAAAACCATGCGGTGGGGGCAAGAAAGGGTGCTCAGAGGGGGCAGGGGGGCAGCTGGAAGTCAGGGTCTCCCTCTCTCCTCTGTGTGTGTCGATGGGGAGCACAGGCTGGGCTTGCACCCTTTTCAGAGAATCTGTTGAGCTGACACAAGCTTGACATGAAGAGGGAGAAAAAAATTTAAGAAAATCACAACGTACTGGTAATCTGAGATCCCAGCTGAGCAGGGTACCCAGTGACACCGATTTAAACCACCTACAAACCAGCAGCAAGTTGCAGGGCTGTTAAAAAAAAAATCAGGCCAGAGCAGTGCCAGGCATTCCCTCGGGGCAGGGCATGGGATCATCGCTTCAGGCTCGGTTGTTCTGCATGCAGAGTCTGCACTCTGCAATTAGAGCACAGGTAAGTTTAGAAAGCTCAGATCTGCAGATAAGCATTTCAGAGCACACACACGCACACAGCCTCCTTTTTAACACAAGTGGCAGAAACCTGCCTTAGCACTACGTGAGTTTGCCCCCAACACGTGTAAGTATCCCTCTTTGCCACTTGAATTCTGGGTTCGTTTCTAAATCCGCAGCCCCAGTGGTTTTGTCTCCTCTTAGAAAAACCTGCAGGCTCCTCCTGTCCTCCCAGCTCTTCTTGCCAACATCTCTACGCTGGGTCTGGTGTGCACACTGAGAACCCGAGACCCTGCAAGTGAGAGGCCTGATATGACAGCATGAGAGAGGAGCAGCAGAGGAAGAGGACAGCAAGAACCAAAGCCATTTATGCAATGCATAAAGAGCCATATAAAAAAGCCCAAGACCCTATTAAGCAAGTACACTGCGTAACAGCAGCCCAGTAAGAGAACGTGGGAGAAGAGAAATTGCCTTGCTCGGGGTAGCACAACAAAAGAGTTCAGCCTCTTAGAGCTAGGGGGGAAGGAAGTTATGCTATAGCTTAAGGGCTACACCCTTAAGATTAAAACACTTGTGACTATTAGCAGCGTGCCACCAAGCTGTTTCCACTGAACCGTGTGACAAGGGCCAGCTCGGTGTCACTCTAATGGAGGCAGAGTCAAACTGGCAGCATCAGTCCCTCGAGGCTGAAACGAGTTGTGTTGGGTCGAGAGAAGGGACGGCTGCTAAACAAGCTCCTCTTACTCAGATGTGTGTCTGAAGCTCATCTTTAGCACTGAGACGGACAGGTTTCCCTCCAGCAGAGGAGATGGCTGGCGATTTGGCTGCTGGAAACACACGGGAAAATCCCAAGTGCTAGCAGTACAGAAGCTGAAGAAAAGGCTACAGGAGGCTGGCATTTCCTGGGAGACAGCAAGGATGTTTCCGTGCACAAATGATTTGGAGTAGAGCTGCCAAAAATGTTGCACAGGGATTCCCATACCGAGTTCAGCTGCTTAGTCCTGGTGGGTTAAATTAATTTGCCTGAACCTAAGTAGCCGCAGGAGTAAGGATTTCCAGCAACAGAACTACCTGGGGCAATTTTCTATCTTTCTGCATCACTGACTGCCCTTCATGCCTCACGCCTAAGGGCTGGCGGAAAAGGACACCGCTCCTTGGGAGGGTCTCGAGGCCTGGGTAGGAGCTGAGCAGTTTCTCACTTCCCCAGCACTACAAGAAACCAAGCAGCAAATCATCGCTGATGCGGGAGGCAGTTGGTAAAGTCTGCGGTGCAATTACATAAAAATACAGCAAATGTCTCTTTGATAGTCCCTCCTCTGCCTCAGCTCTTCACGTTCCTTATCCAACACCACAGTCCTGCGGAGAAAATCACGTTAATAGCCCGAGTTTGCTGAAGTTCAGCTAGGAAGAAACAGCGATCTTCATGAGATGCAGCCTTCCTGACCGTAACCCGCCCCCTCCTAGGCAAAGAAACCTCTGCTTCTTTCTTTGTATATAGACACTCCCAAATCAGATCCGCATGCTGCCTTCTCACCATATACAAAATCGTAGTTTATAAGCAGCCCTTACATGTAGCTGTAAAAACAAGAACCTAGACAAGTTTACACGACAACCTGCCACCAAGACAACTGAAAAACCCCAGCGCAGTAAGTATACCTTCCAAAGAGGCTGGGTTTATAGAAGAGGTTTGAACTTGATCTTAACAACAAAAAAAAGGGGAAAAAAAAGAAAGCTTTGTGATTTTCTCTCCCCCTCAACAGGAAGCTGTACGTTACTGCAAACCTTGTAAATTCCATACCCCAGCAAGTTGACGCCGGAGAATTCTTTCCATGTACAATTTGCGTGATTTAAGAAAAAAAGAATCAAATGCACATGGCTCGCTATTATTCTCAGCTAAATGTGCGTGCAAAGCCTCTCCTTTAACTGCCTGTTAAAAAACACCCTGATTTTAACGAGCAGCTGTCATAATGTTAAACTAGGATTAGCAGTTCCCAAAAGCAGACTCCCTCTGCAACCTATGCTCCTTTAGTCCGTCCCCGGAAGGCAATTCCTTTCTTCGTACACCTGTCCAGGTGGGCTAGATTAAGTGAGAAGCACTTAGAGCACTAGTTCGAAAGGCCCCGGGCGCGGGGAGGAGATAACAAGAAGGGGAAGAGATCGAGTTAATGAGTTGCAGAATAGCTCCTGTAATCTTCTTGACGGTTCTTCCTCATTCCACACCTGGATGGACTTCAAACTGGATCTACCCCTGCAAGCGCGTGGCTTGTAAAATGAAAACCTGAAGGACGGAGAGGGATATCGACCTGGGAAGACAAAAGAACTGCAGTTCCAGGCATGAAACCCTGCTTTTTTCCGAGGGAAAGAAGCCAAGGATACGCTTACTTGCTCTCTCCTACAAAACCTCCAGACTAAACTCATCACGATTAATTAAATGAAAGCAAGTTTTCTAGGCAACTGACTAGCAGCCCCTTCAAAACATGTCCTTTAATCAGAAACAACCACTGGGATAACAAAGAAAATACCCCCCCTGCACACATTTTCCAGCCATAGCCTCTGGTTCAGCAGACACAACACCAAACCAACATCCAGCAGCAGGAACATTTACAAGGAGGTCTCTGAAGAATCCCAGTTGGGATCTGGACGCTTTGTGGGCCTGGCTGCAGCAGCTGGCTGGAATCGTCCACGGAGCTGAAAAACAGATATCAAAGCGTAGCCTGCTTTCCTCCCAGCATCAACGCTGGTGTAACATCACACTACGGTCAGACCTTGAACAGGCTGCACGTAGCTGAAAGGGTTAACGGCGCTCGGTTATTTGCCTCCAAAATTATCCCAGAACAGGTGTGGACTGGACACAGGAAGGTTATTTTCAAGTGAACAGCTTGGTAAATAGCCTACCACTACGGTCTCAATTACTTCCAACCAGCGTGGCAGGATGCAATATGTAGGTCAGGGACAAAGTCAAAAAGAAAGGGAAAAAGTCTAGAGCAAGGTCCGCACTTTAATCAGATTTCCACAGTTTTAGCAAGACAAAAGAGTCGCTCCCCGGAATGCAGTTATCTCCTGGCAAACACTCCCGGTGTGTGCTTTCAGACAGCTCTTTGGAGAGGAAGCCAACGAGTCCCCGAACTCCACCTGCTGACATGGCCAAAGGGCAGCCCAAAGCTGGAGGAAAACCTCAGCAGGCAGCCCGCAGCCGTGGGTTGTGCCCCGCTGTATCTGTCTGCGCCACAAATGCCCAGAAGACGACAGCTCTGCTACCTCAGGAGCTGCTCAGACTTACCTCCTCTTACTCCTAAGGATGGGAAAAGGCAGTGTTCGGAACCGAAGGATGTAATTCCCCTTGCGATTTCCAGAGAAACCTAAGAAAAGCCCTGTGCTAAATTCAGATGCTTCGGCACATCCCACTTCGCAACTGCTGGCAAGGTGGCGAGGGCACGCGGGGTGGTGTAATTGAGCACTGGCAACAAAAGAAGCTCACCCCAGATAAAACGAGGAAATACAACGTAGCAGGAATGGATGGAGGCCAGATTTTTAAACTCCACAAACTGAGATAAGCTCATGGGAAAAGAGGCTCTAGAAAGGAAAAGTAAGGAAGGAAACCGGGAGAAGCTTGATTTGGGGGAACAAAGCAGAGGGGACCGAGCAGATCTGGACTCTGGTTTGCACGACTCGCCGCAGCAACTGAATCTCTGCTGCAGCCACATATCCCCTCCCTCCTCCTCTTAGACTTCACACATGGGCTGGAGTGTTGCTTCCATCAGGAGCGAGCTTCCCAGGAGAAAAGAACGTAGACCGGCTCACATTTTGCCCTGCGCACAGCTCCTCCACCCGCGCACACAAAACCCCTGTTAATCCTCCGCCAGGCACGGCGTAAGGTTGATTTTGCTGGAAGACTGGCTCGCAGCGGGGAGCTCAAGCGTGGCATCTGTCTTGGAAGCTTCAGCCAACCTACCTGAGCCAGGCTGGAAACTCCCGTCCCCGAAGCACGGCGTGGTGGAAGGGAGGAAGCGGCAGGGCAAGCGGGAACAGCTGCCGAGGGATGTGACCTGAGGGGACATGACCCAAGGCACAGCCAGGCACTTCGCTCTTCTTTGCGGGAAGGCCAGGCGGACACTTGGGGTTTGTTCCGCCGGTTGTGCCCGGATCTCAGGTCCAGGGAACTGCAGGAGCTCTCTCCTTATTGACAGTGACTGCCAAGGGCATAAAACGGAGCTTTTTTTTTTTTCTTCCAGGCACACCAAAGGGGCTGCGGGTGGGATTCCCCCAGGCACCTCCTCTGTCAGCTGGGAGCATCCTTGCCACCCAGCCGGCCCCCGAAGGGCTCTCAAGAGGGGTAAAAATGCCCACAGTGAGCCATTTCCAACCCTGCAAAGCACTGGTGTTGAGCAGACTCCATCTTCTAATCTCAGAAACACACTTCTGAAGTCCCCTAGGAAAGCCGTTGGGGCTCCTCAGGTTGCTTCCAGCTCCACACAAGGAGATGTTTCCCCCAGAGAGCGTTTCCACTCGCCGTGAGCCCCACCAGTCCAGCCTTCAACCCGAGAAGGGGCACAGACGGGACTCTGGAAGTCAGCGGCACACAGCTCTGCCACCAGCTCCAACGCAGCGTCCCCTGCCACCGCATCGTGTCCCGGACAAGAAGCGACACATGCCAGATGCACCCCACGAGTAGAGGGGAATTACCTCTCTGCACCGTGGTTTCCCTCTGTAAGGCACGAATGGCACTCCACCACTTCTCCCGGGAGCTGAGGTTTGTCAGAAATGCTTCCAGACCGGGTTTCTTACGTTATTTTGCCAGCTGAACTCTGCATCAGTCAAATGTGACCGGACAATTAGAGAGGGAGGGAACGAGAACCCAAGGAGCAACGCCAGAGCGCCCAGGACACGTCCTAGGGGAGTGCTCTGCCAGAGCAAGCTGAAAGTTATTTCCTAATCTCTTCCACAAATTAAAAAGCAACTGCAGTAACTGCTCAATTAGATTTATTTTACTATGGAAATGCTTTAAAGCTGCAGTTAATGCTTCCGTTCAGCCTTTTACACCCGCGCGAGGAGAAGGCACGACGGTGCTACTCCGGTTTTATTTCCCAGCCGAGAGAGAGAAGAGGGGGCCGCCTGAAAGCCACTGGGTGCACAAAGCGATCTTCCCCCTGAGGAGGGTTTCGGGACCGAATTCCCTTCAAGAGGCAGGAGCTGTTAGTTGGAACGAGTCATTCGGGTTAGCCACAGGAATGCATTTAAGAAGGGGCTACATTAGTACCCCCCAAAAGAAGATACACAAATACACCAGGCTGGGGACGGCCCCACGAGCTGTGCCGGCTTGCGAAGTATTCGAACCCACCCTTCAACAACATCCCTGGCAGAAGCAGAGGTGTCGGGGCCACACCCCGAGCGGAGTCGGCCTTCGCCGAGCCCGCCAACGAATTCTTGGGTAAGGCGAGCTGACAAGGATGCAGTTTGTTATTCAGCCCGTGACGGAATGATTCAGGGGTTTCTAAGAGCAGGAAATGAAACAGACAATGAAAGCTGGAGCAGGATGCTAATGATTCACTCCGACAGCCCAGCGATACATTAAGTCTTCTGCAATCAGACGCGGGGACCGAGCCCGCAACATGCTTAGGCTAGCGGAGTGGGATTGGCAGCTACCGCGCTGGCTCCGGGACCCAGGAAAGCAGCACTGCACCGAGAGGGACTTTTTCAAGGTCAGAAGGAAGAGAAGGTGGCAAAGGGAAGCAAAAACCAGCATGGAAATCTCAAATAAGCCCCGGGTGGTAATACCAGCTTTTTGCAGCGCCGATACAACTGCAGCAGGGTGCTGGAGGGCTTTGCAGAATTCAAAGATGAGCTCGCACCCCCCGACTGCCCTAGCAGCCCCCTCCCACCCCATCCACAAGTGGAAAGGAACACCAAACAGGGCTCTTCTGAGGCTGAGCCCACGGCGAGAATCCAAACAAGGAGAATAAATCGGTTGACTAGAAAAAGAAACTGCAGGGGCTTTCAGAGCAATAGCAACAAGGTGCGGGGGGACACACTCAGCACTGATGTGAGCAAAAATTCATTTGCAATAGTTCAGTCCAATGCCAAACACCAGGAGAAGGACTGGCTCGCTCAGCATTTTCCAGATACTCGGTTTCACCCCCCAGCTCCCACCTGGAAGCCCCGTTTCTGCAGCTGAACCCCAGGAGGGTGCTGCAGCCCCGCAGCGAGCAGCACGGCTGTCACCGCCACGCAGGGCACCGGAATCAGCAGCTGAAGGAAAGGAGAGATCCAGCCAAGGGTTTCATGTTTAAAAAAAAAATAACAGGCAGGGAAAAATTCATAAAATGCGGCAAACGCTTGAATAGTGAGATTAATTCAGATTGAAATAGCTATTCCTGGAAAGTAGCAGGAGTCCTATTGTGCAAGTCACATCAAACTAATCGCTGCTCACACCTGACGCTGGCAGAAGTAGGAGGGCTAAGTTAATATTTCTCTTCCTCCATGTCTTGGATCCCCAGAACAGGCAGATTGTCCTAAAACATTAGGATTCTCTGCACTTCCCAGCACTGGTTAACCCTCAGTCATCCAGATCCCGAGGCGTGGCATTACAGAGGGACTTTGCAGAGCCATTTCCTGCAGACAGGTAGCCGGCCTGGCGAGGGAAACAAAGGCACAGAGCTTGAGCTAGGGCTGCCAGCCCTCAGGGGATGCTGCACCAGGATCCCACCCTCTGTCCCCTCTCCCAGCAGCTACCAGATTCCTCCCTGCCTCCGGGAGATGCGAGCAGGCGAGCCAAGCTGCCCACCCAGCTCCCCAAAACGCACTTGAGCTGCCCCCCAGTCTTTCGCTTTCTGACCACGCCATCTTCCACGGCTTCCAAATCCTCTTGAATTGCACTTCTGTGAGTCACAACTCACCTCTACGCCTTGACACTTCTCCCTTATGTATGAAGAATCCCTAATGCTCTGAGGCTTTTCGGTTTGCTTTGTGGTGGGTTTTGTTGTTTTCTTTTAAATTTAACTGTTGCTTTCTCGATCTTTTCCAAGGACGGCTCGCGGGCTTGTATTGTCTGGTACTGCAGAGTCCTTGACATCACTACAAGGATAGGAGCTATCTAAACCCTTAAGGTAAAACCAGAAAAATTCTAAAGGAACACACTGGAAAATAAAATCTGCCCTTGAGGCCAAGGGGACATTTGCCAAAGCATTTCCCATCCCCTCTTCCAGCCTATTTTCTGCCGGCAAGCTCCGCCGGGAGAGCAACTTGTGCGCATTTGTGAGGTGCCCGCTGACCGTGCCATGTAGCAGCGCAATGCCGAAGCCATCCAAATCCCTTTTCCCGCAAGATTTTTGGGGCAGAGAAATACAAGCGTATAAACGCGATTATTTAGCATGCAACACATCAGGGCAGAGTAGTGGGACACCTTCCGTAGGTCACAGCTCCATCTACTGACTACTTCACAAAATAACAGCGTGAAAACCCTCGGGGGAAGCCGCTTGAAGCAAGCCCCCTCCTCTTACCGCCTGGTTACACCGACTTGGAGCTCCCTGCAACCATTTAGAAAGAATCCCAGCACCGCAGCTCTGCCCAGGAGGAAGAAAACCTCTCGTTTCCAGGAATCTTCTTTGCACAGAAAAAAATAAGGGGTTACGCTTGGAGCTACAACCGCGGGTCCTGGCATTGTGGTATTTTAATGGGTTGGAAGTGACACAGCAATAGGTTTAACAGAAGAGTTATTTAAGCAAAAACAGCACATGCTTTTAGCTAAGCACTCTGGCAAAGTTAGGGTGCAAGCACAAAAAGGAAAACACTGTTGTTAGATCCGCTGCTATCTGAAGTACGGCAGCAGCTGAGCACCATGTGATGGGGAAAGAAATGTCATTTTACAGAGAAACTGTGAGCCGAGACCAGTGTGGTATGTGAAATCTGAGGCAGATCAGGGGAGCGGACACGGCTCACCCAGGCTGCATGCCCCTCTCTAAACACTGGGCCCTTCTCATGTGCACGGAGGATGTCCCTGAACCATAAAGACGATTACCCCTCCCCTCCATGTAGAAGAAAAAAGAAGGAAGAACACTGCAATGATTTATCTGCCCAGAGGGAAACCGTCTTCTCCAAGGCTCAGAGGAGACCTTGCCCTTGCAAGCCTCTTGTTTGCTGATGAGGGCTCCAGACGAATTCTCTTCCGCTTACTGTGCTCCGTTGCAAAAGAGGCAGGACTGAATCAGAGGCTTTTTACGGACTGAAACACAAGAAGTAACCTCTCTGAAATAGCAGCGAGCTTCAGCCAGAAGACTGCCCAAAGGAAAGCTGGGGAGCACAAGGCCTAGTTTAGAGCTGTCACGAGGCTAAAAGGCACGAGGACAGCTTTCTTTGCAGGCCAGTAGAGCAGAAACAGATAATGCCATCCTATCTTACAGACAAGGGGAAGAGTTTGAGAACCTGCTCAGGCTTTAAGCCATCAGTGTGGAGCGGGAGGTTCAACACCTGAGCTCCCATCACCACAGCCTGTGCACGCGCCACCTTCCAGCACAAGTCCGTGGTAGAAACCGGTCTGTTCTCCCCAAATCGGTCCCAGCCTCTTCTGCGAGCCAAACCCTCCTGTGAATCCACATCTGAAAAAGAACTGCACGGCACCGGATGGTATTTTCAAGCCCTCCGAGCCCTTCCACCTGCAGCAAACTTCTGCATATACCCAACCCTAGGGGACCCCCCTTGCTCCCATTTCTTCTTTCTGGAGGCGTTGGGAGAACGGGGGTAATTTCAGCCCTATCTCTTTGTCCACAAGCTGCAGTCACTTGGCTGCTCTCAGCCTAAACAAGATCATCTCTGCAGCCCCACAACAGGGACTCTGCCCCGCAGAGGGACCTGAGGAATACAAACCCATTCCCCCAGCTCCAAGGGAGGGGAGCAAAGAAAGGCTCGCAGCCCTGCCTTCCCTGCTCTCACCTCCTCCTTCCCACTCATCCCTCATGTTTTCCCTGCACACACAGCATCTGCACACATCCCCCCCCCCAAAAAAAAATAAGAAAAAAAAAGAAAAGCCACCTTCTTTCACTCTGGCACAGGATATCTAACTTCAAACTTGCTGCCCGACGGGCCCTTCCAATTTCAAGTTTGGATTAAAGGCGTGCAAGCAGCACCTTCTTACAGGAAGCCACGCAGTATGAACTAGAGCCTCTTCCACAGGTTAAAGTTATGAACTAGCTCGCTCAAGGATTTTACTGCACGTCTCTTTGCCCTTGGAGCAGCAGATAAAACGCAGTCAAGAGAAAGTCAATTCCTGACCCCCATCTGGAGGGGCATTTACGCAAGGACGAGAACAGGATCGCAGGGAAAACCACGTGGTTAAAGGCTCGCTGATGGCTCGCGGAAGACCCCAGGCTTTACTTACACATCGTTTTCTGTATTTTGTTCCTTCCGTGTTATTGCTGGAGACAGTTGCATGAGAACGGGATCTCTGTTGCTTAGGAGAGCATCTGCTCCCACTGCTTCTCCTCCTGAAGTCATAATCTTACGTGACATCAAAATCGTTTCCAGAGCCACCAATTACAATGTCATAGGGGATTATGACTTCAGGTGCAGGATTTGCAGTGGGAGCAGATGCTCTGCTCAGAAAAAACAACTTCAAAAATTCTGTTTTCATACAAACGTCTCTATTAATAAGATACAAAAGGAGAGGAATAGCATGACAGCCAGAACTGTTGCTAAATATAAAAGCAGTTTTTAACATTTTCATGAGGCATCAGCTGCTCTTTGGAAAGTTCCCAGGGTTTAAATTATTAAGAGGTACAGAATGTAGTGGGAATCCATACACAGCAGAGAAAGAGAGGAGGAAAAGACTGCAGAACAGCATTTTTCTGCTCAGTAAGCGGACATTAAAATGTTGGCCAGTGCTGCAATGGCATCTCAGGGAGGAGGGCAGAATAAAAACCAGAAACCGTGGATTCTTGGTTCTTTTTAAGGATCCTCAAAGCACTACCAAAATCAACCGAGGACTGACTTTACAGATACGACGCCCTGTAAAAATACAAACCCAAGGAATCCCTGTCACATCACAAGGAACTCATATAGGTGTTTCCGACAGTCACTGCCCCAAAAGAACACGGAGCCTTCTAGAGGCTGTAACAAGCAATCCCGTGTGCAGCTCGAGAGGTAGCTAATGTAGTCATAGGCTCTTCTGGATCCGATCCTCGGAAACGAGCCAAGAGTAATAAGTCAGTCTGAAGCTGGAGGAAGGCTGGGGGGAGGAGCACCCCTTAGGACGCAGCGATAACGCCGTGCGATTTGAAATTTTTGTTAGAGCTTAACAGGGCAAAGCAACGGTAGGTGACAAAGAAAACAGATCGAAGGTGGAGAAAATGCCTTATAGGAAAAAAAAATAATGGGAAGTCTGCTGCATGGGAAATATTTTGTTAGACGACTGCCACTATTAGATTCCAAAATGCCAGGAGTAATTAAAAGCTCTCTTTTCAAATGCAGTTCACGGCTCACACAAACGTTTCCCACCACGTGAGCCTCTGAACACTGCAAGGGGCCAAGCAAAATGCATTTAAGAACTGCCAAACGTGCAAAGGCAGTGTGTACCAATTCTTTCCCCCCGCCGGAGAAAAACCCTTCACAACAACCCTTTCAAAAGGCTTTGAATTGTACTACCAGGGGATTATCAGTAAGTGACATTTACAAGTGATTAGAGGACGAAGAATTATCTTAGTCACTTGTGGGAAAGGAGGAAAGCTTCAAGGTCAAACCTCTCAGTACTTAAAATGTCGGCAGATGTTTTGTTTACACGAGAAGTGCCATTTGATTTATGATGGGGCTGTACATCCACAACTTCAGCTGAGCCCTGATGGAACCGCCGAGAACGCGGGTGGGAACGGAATCAGGAATTCGTACAATACCTTCAAATATTTCACTGATTGACTCTTATTAAAATAAGAGGCTATTTCATGCGCCAAGCAGTTACACAGTACCTATTAGCTTCTTAGAACAAGTGCTCCAAGCCGTATAAACCTTGGCAAGCGAGGAAATGGGAGATAAATCTTGAGCAGCTCCAGAAATCCCACGCCAACCCCTTTTCCGCACTCACCTCCGGACAATAGACTGCTGGAGGTTTTTGCAGACGGTGAGAGATTCTCCCATGAACATGTGGCACATGATGACCTCAAGGCAGTTGGCCATGAATGACATCACTGCGTCAGACTGCAGAGTCCCGCTCCGGGAGACGATGCAAAGCCGCTGGAGAGAGGAGCAGTGGCTCAGTGCCTGGAAGAACTGGGCGCCCGCGCTGAAGTAGGGCTGTTCCAGCCTGCGGGAGTAAACAGAAACAAGTCAGTGGGCAATTCGGGCTTGGGACGCTTTCAGACAGGAGAGAAGACGGCACATTTACAGGGGTTTGACAAACAGAGCAAGCAGCATCCCCCCCAACCTGTTCCACCCACACACGTGATGGCTTCTACCTGCTGGTGCCAGCGGTAGGGCACAAAATCCTGACTTTGCAAGCTCAGACCTCCCGCACGCTAGCTACGCTCGAACGATGCGAGCTGAAGGTCAGGGGGACAAACACGCAGAAAGGGCCTACGCTGCAGAATGCCAGCGAGTAAGCCTGCTTCTGAGAGGCTTCCACAAAAGCACGTTGGGTAAGGTGGGTCCGAAACCTGAGCAGCAGATTCTGGTCTTAGGACAAACACAGCTAGCAAAAGCTGGGCTGACATCTACCAGCTGATGTGGATTTAGGGACTTCCAGCCCCAGCGCGCCAACCCCTGATCTGGTTAAGCTTTATTTTACTGCCTAGAGAGAAGCAAGCGTGAAAAACTCGCAACGTGCGCGTGGCGATACGGACCTCGTGCCTCTGAGCCAGCAGTGACCACCCCCAGCCCTGCCTGGCCAGAGGATGGGAAAGAATTGCCGCTACTTTATTGAGAATCGACGCAACCTTTACCTTAAATACTCGGCCCAGGGAGCAGAGATTGGATTTTTCTCTCCTGGATATCCCCAACGAGGGGTCTGTGCCTTAGCTAGCAGCACACCTGAATGCCCCCCCCCTTGCAGAAACCAGTTTGCAGGCCACAAAACCTGCTCGGGGCCGGCGCCACCAGGAGAGCACATCTGCTCCGAGCGGGTTTACTGCGGGACCTCAGAGCACGTGGGAGTCCCAGTCATTGGGTCAGCGGGGCCAAGAGCTCTGCCAAGGTTAATCCAGCAGGTGGGAACAAGCTGTCGGCCCCAGCCTGATCGGGATAATCTCTGCGCAGGCTTTTGTAGCATGCGGGGGTATCTCAGCAACTTAATCCCGTCAGTCGATAAATTCTGTTTTAGAGTCTCAGTCCGAGACTGCTGGTCAGTTTACAACGCCTGAGGAGACCCTAACAGCCTACTAGCTCCTTCAGCAAGAGCTCAAAATGGATATTAAGGAAATGGGAAGCTTCTCCAATTTTTCAGCAGTGCTACTGGTCCGCTATCAGTCTAGGACAAAGCACAGAAGCCCCTGCAACCTTACAGCAGGTTTCTAGGTTAATCCCTGTAGCTAGAAACACTTGCAATACTGCCTTTCGCTCGCTAGATGACAATGTTGCTTTGGAATAGCTCTGAAACTAATTCTCAGCCTGGAAAGCGGGGAGGGGAAAAGGGGTAGAAGCACCAGAGAATTAGTTAAATGAAAAAAAAGCGCATTATCAGGAGGAAGCGCTAAACATTAAAAACCTTTTAAACCTATTTAAAACCTTAGGCTTCGCCCAAGGAACCACCGCAGCTCCCACTGAAACGCCCGGCTGTCACAAGGAGACTCCCTTGCTCATCCTTCACGGAGGCTGTGCGCTGCCTCCCATCTTCAGCGGTCACAGCCTCCATTTCAGAGGCTCTGGGAGCTGCAGCACTGCACGCCCAAGCCTCCCTCCCTGCATCTCGGCTCTTCCAAGGGCATTTAGCCTGCTCAAGGATAAATAAATATCCATGCGCGTGACCCGAGCCATTAAACAAGCGAATCTCCAACAGCATCTCTGACAGCTGCTGTCCCTGCGATGAGACCAACGCTCCTCGCCTCTTGCAAATGGGAAGCATTAGACAAGGAAAAACCAAGAGGGGTTTTAGCTACCCCTTCACCGGTGCGATGGCTTAGGATCATGCCCACAAACACCAGTCTCAGCTGACGAGCAACGATTTTAGTCACGCCGTAATTAACTGTGATCACAGGCACGCACCGTGAGAGGATGACCTTGCTTTTACTGTTCTTGGGCATTTTAGACCTGTTTTGTGAATAGGTAACGACCAGACCTCACAGGTCTGCCAGTTTCACCAACTGAAACCGATTTGGGGGGAAAAAATAAAATTAAAAAATAAATAAAATTAAAAAAAAAGAGGTGGTTTTAAAATATAAGCCAAAGGTAGAAAAATATTGCAATGGGGCTCTACACGATCTAGACATGGTAGGAATCTCTTCCATCCTGGAAGTTTAAGAGGTGTACGTGTACACAAAGTCAAAAAGTCAGCAAAGGCATGTAACATTTAACCTAGCCCTGACAGTTAGCTCCCAAATATGCTGCGTCCACTCTTCCTTATCTAAAAGGAAGGCAGTTGCAGCACAGAGACTTTAAGCACTTAAAACACTGGTTAAAAGGCATATCCTGAGCCCTCGAGAACAGCACGAGATGCCTTCCTGTGCTCCTCAACTCTGCAAAGAAAATAACCTGTTTTCAAGCCATTACAGCAACTTTTGACCCATTTTTTGAACAGAGGGCGATTGGAAGAGGAACACTTGCAGTTTTTACACAAAGACGCGCTCCATTTCTGGAGCTCCACAAACAAAACGGAGATGTCCGATGGCAGCCCCTCACCTGAGATCTCTCAAGCACTTGCAGTGTTTCAGCATGTCCATGAGAGCAGACATATAGACCACCTTCCCCATCATGCCCAGGTTGGCCAACGAAAGAGTCCGCAAATGCTGGCACTGCAATCCGATGCTAACGAGCCCAGAACCAGTAATAATATTTGGCAGCTGTGCTAAGGTGAGGCTCTGCAAGTAAGTCAATTGGCTAATGGCAGCCACCTCCGAATCCCCCACGCTTTGCGCCCGGACGCAAGGAGGCAACGAGTTCCGAATGGCTGGCTCGTTGCGGGGCATGGCAGAGGAAAAACTGGACCCTATTATTTCCAAGGTTTCCAGAAATCGGAGACTTCCCATCAGAGTCCAGAACACCGAAGACTCTATCTTCTGATTTGCCTGGTCCGTTAAGTTCCTCGGGTACGTCTGTATGCCCACCCGGACTTTCTTTCCAAACGTTTGGGGCACCGCATTAGACTGCGTGGGAGGCTTTTCCATGTTTGCAGCAACGTCCGTGATGGAACAAACTGGTAGTGCTAGCGAGAGTAGGTACTTTAGCCTGGACAGAAGCTGGCACAAATGATTCCCTACGCTTTCCGAGCTGTGGTGGTGAGCTGCGGAGAGGTTGAGGTGTCTCAGGTTGCAGCATGACACTACCAGGCTTTCCAGAATGCTACTGTCAATGTCGTCTTCTGCTTTTCGGAACAAGGACTCTGGAGCCAGACAGTGAACACAGCCACTGAGGTTCAGACTGGTCAAGCTTTTAAGATCCTTCCCACCGTTAATAACTCTCTGGATCAGGTGACCACCAGATAAGGTGCATCGGCTAAAGCTGAAGTAGAAAGGGTTGTTGAACTTCAAGTGTTGCAGGAGCCCAGAGCCGTTAATCCAAGCTTTGGGCAACTGTAAAGCATCCAGGCGTACATTTCGAGCCATGGAGTCCAGGAGGTTTTTAGTGGCTCCCGTCTCAGCGAAACTACCAGGGGCAGAAATAAGGAAGGCGTGCAGGTTCTCAGGTGTCCGATCACTTAGAACCGCCAAGTACAGCCTCACCACCTCCTGATTAACGTAGCCAGGAGCCAGCCTGGCATAGAAGACGCGAAGGTTCTGGTAATGGGGCACGTTGCTCTCCCCTACCATTAGCTGCCCAGAGAGCATAAAACCTTCTCGCGAGCGATCAAGGATCTCAAAATAAAGCAGCAGTTTCTCAAGGCTAGTGCAGCACGGAACAACACCGTATGACGGAGTGTAAAGGGTTTGCTTCAATTCCGAGACGCGGCTAAGAGTGGCTTTACACTCACTGCTTAGCTGACTGGCATCGAAACCCGGGTTTACATCTATCGCCAGGGAGCGCAGGTGCTGGAGCGCGGACAGCATCTTTGAGAGGCGGAGAGAAGTGATGTGGCACCCAGACAAGTTCAGTTTTACCAGGTTCTTGCATCGTATTACATGATCAATAGTGGAGCTGGGCAGCCAATAGCACCCAGCCATGTTCAGCTGGTAAATCTCTTTTCCGATATCCCTCATCAGTTGCTTCACTTTGTCTTTGTTTACCTGTACTCAAACAAAACCAGATTCAATGAGATATATGGCAAGTGTGCACTGACTCAGTTTCCCATCTGAAGATGGGGATGACACTGGCTAGCACTTAGATTATGTGGTTCATCCAAGGGCCTTGGAACACTAGCACAGCCTAAGAACCACTAAAGCACCACTTAATCTGCCATGCTTTGGCCTCCTAAGATTACCCTCCCTTTAGCTTCTCAGTCTGTGCAGTTCTGCATTACTGACTGCGAGGCCAAAATCTGTTCAGCAGCTGATAGCGGAACGGAAGACAATCTCCATTTTTCTAACAGCAAAACTATTTCAGCAGAATTATCCATCTATGGAGACTCAAATTAAAAGAACGCTTTCATTCTCCTTCATCCGCTTTCTTTCGGAAACGAAGAAGAAAAGCTTACACTTGGCGATACGGTCCTCATAACACGTATCACCCTTCATTCCTAAGCTTTATTTTTGTCACAACTCATATACATTTTCTGGCTTAGCTGACTGCATGCCTGACAGCAACATGCACAAGTTTTTCTGCTCATATAGATTTCTTTGCACAACAGCATGGAAAATATATTTTGGGAAAATGGTATCTTCATACAACCATAGTCAAAAGCAGCTATAAATGGCAAGTCAAGTTTACTTTCATTTTAGCCTCCAGGAACAGAGAAAATATATAAAATACCATCAGTGAAAACTAACTAAGGGAGCACAGAGCTGTCCTAACAAAGCATTCTGCAAAACAAATGCTTTTATAAAACAGTTTATTGTTTGCGTTTTTTTTTTTTCAGAGTTCAAGAGCACGACATTTATGCAGACACACTGAAGTGTTCTATTTCTTGGCATTTTTTCAGAAGTCAGACTTGTCTTCACAGCTAACAGAAGAAGCAAGCTACTCTCCCCACCTTATAGTCTTTCTGAAGTAAAACTGTATGGGTTAGACTCTTGTCAAGGCAAAGCGTCGCGAGTTTCCTGCAGGTTTTCCTGACATTCAGGACAAGGTCTGTGCAAGGGACGTAGCTTAGGATGTGCAAAAGGATCTCATCCGAGAACTCCATCAGGTTGACACCATTATTTTCCTCCTCGCTCTCCCCACTTACAAGCTCCTGAAAGAGAAAAAAAAAGAAAAAAAGAAAAGCTACCAGTTCACAGACTTCAGCAAAGCTTGTGAGAAAACGGATACCCTGTGTCTCAGAAGGATTTATAAAGCGAGATAAAACAGAACCACTTGAATCGTTAAATACTCCCACCCGCCTTGAAAAGCCAAAACCTCTCCCTTAAAAGACAAAACTGAGGTAGTGCAAAACTTCACGCAAAGCCACAGTATCTTCAGTCACTCTTTTGCTGTGGACTGATTAAGAAATAAAACATTTACCTTCATTCTTCTTCTGCTACTGATTTTGCAACTGGAAAAGCGTCACTCCCTGATTCTTTCAGAATATAACCCAGCAATCCCTTCCCACATCTTTCCCCTAAGAGCAATCCATTCCAATAACCTTACAAGTTACGTAACCGTTCATATGTATCAAGAAATAATCAGCCTGCAGCCCAGTATCAGACTACCCCTAGCTCTTCTGCAACACGTCACGCCGTAACTGTGCCAAACCTCGACCACCGATGGCTGTGCTCCCCTCAAGCACCCCTTTTGCTCCCTCACCCCGCGATCCCTCCATCACCACCCAAGAGGCCCCTGCCTGGCCCCCAGCCCCCCCCCCATCGCACCGAGCTGGTGGTTTTGGACTTAAACCCTGCTTTTAATGAAGCTCGAGTGGAAATTAACGCAGCGCCAGCCCCTAAAGGGGAAGGGGGTGCTCTGGTGCCACGTCGCATCACCCAGAAAACCCCACAGAGCATCCCTCCAGGAGGGCGACCCCTCAGGACCGGGTGCTCAGCCCAGCCCCGCGGGGAGCCCCCTCACCCCCGGGGCCGGCTCCAGCCCCGCTCACCTCACCCCCAACCCCTGAGGGGAGCCCGGCTTCCCCCATCCCGGGGCCGGCCGCGGTTAACCGGCGCTCGGAGGGACGGAGGACGGGGAGCAGCCCCTCCACACCTCACCTCTCCACAGCGGAACATGGCGGCGGCCCCGCCGCACCGGGCACCGCTCAAACCCGCCGCCTCCCGGCCTAGCTCCCCGCCGGCCCGGCCGCCGCACGGTTCTTCCGGCGCTGCCATGACCCGGCTTCCGCGGCTCGCCACTCCTCCGCCGCCCCGCGCCGCCATCTTGAGGCGGGAGCGCGGGGAGGGCGCGGCCGCCGCCCGCCGCCATCTTGAGCGCGGCGCCGCCATGCTGGGGGTGGCGGCTGGGCGCTGCCCCCCTGACGGAGGATGCGGGGCTCGGTCCCCGGCTTGCAGGGCTCGGCCCTGAGGTTAAATTAAGCACGGTCCCGCTGCATGCAGCGGGTTTCTTCACCTCTGCCTGACTCTGGTGGTGCTGAGGTGTTGGGAGGCGAGCGAGCAGGGCAGCCTCTCGGTGTCTCCTCTCGGTCTCCTCCGCCACCTCAGCGGCTGACTCACGCCAGGCCCGCGCCCCACGAAACCTTGAGGCTGCTCCCAGAATGAAAATCCGCCCTGCGCCGAGCCGTGACTCAGCCGGCAGCAGCACACGGGGCACGGAGGGCTTGGCCGGCCACCCCAGCGGGGTATTTTGCAGCCTCCGGGGCATTTGCTGGATTAGTGCCCTGCTCTTCAGCGCAGGCAGCGGGCAAATGATCCTGTCCATAGTGGTTTTGTAGGCTGGGAGCAGCTTGGGGTGACACCCTGAGCACTGAAGGACTTGATCCTAATGAGAGGGGGGGGGGCCATCACTACTACCCCTTCCCTCCAAAGCATCCACCCGCACCACAAAACCCTTATATAAACCAGCTGGCTTCAGCCTCACTGCTCATTTATGCAATGAACGTAACCTGGGCTCTGACGAGGCTGAATCTCCTCACCCCGGCAGCAGGTGTGAGGCAAATTCCACACGGGGCCGTGCAGAAGTCACCCGGGGGTGCTGCGAGCGCAGCCATTGCATAGAGCAACGTCCACTGGGACCCGCTGGCTCAGCACTCCTGCTGTTAGCTCCTCTTCCCAAATCTCAAGTACAGACAGGACTAGAGCGCTGGAATTTCCAGTTACGTGTGTGCTTGGGGAATTTTGTTCATAGAAAATGTGTTTTAAAGATGACCCACAAAGGAAGATGAATAGGTTGCTGCTTTCTTCCTGGTTGATTGTTGCCATTTATGGCCATGAATGAGATTAGTGGTGGATTGGCGTTTTGGCTTAGAAATATCGAGTGCCTCAGGTCTTGATTACCTGTTTTGCTTCCAGGCCCGTGAGCAGGGTCTGGACTTGGAGAGGAAACCCCCTCTTAGCCCTTAGATGAGGGAGAGCCTCAATAAGAGAATCGGTACCTGCTTTGTTTGTCATGTGTTTCAGTTAAATAGAAGATAATGTCAAATTAAATCCAGAGGCCCTGCAGTCAGGACTGACTTGTTTGACATCTGGGCTGAATACCAACCTGCCGTATTTGCAGTCATCGGGGGAAGCAGAGACCGGGGTGGAGAAAGACCTGCATTTCCAGCGCAAATGTAAATAAGATCAAGAGCAGGGCCCGTAAGCAGAGTAAAAGCCCTGCCTGGAGAGCCAGACTGACTGGAGCAGCCTGCGTTAGGACTAGCCATGGGTTCCCTCCAGTCCTGGGGCGTATGTGGACCAGACGGCTGTTGCCAGCCCCGAATGGGATCTGAGATAGGTTAAAGAACCTCCCCAGGCTCCCAGCAGTTGTAAGAGGAGCTGCTCCGACTGATGGCCCACCAAGCGATGAACAATGTGGCGGCGTTGATAAGACACGAGGCTGAATACCAGGCGGCAGCAGGACATCAGATGGGCTGTAAAGGAGGAAGGAAGCAAACAGCTACGCTGAACTCTGGCATTTCTCTTGATGGTTTTGGCCAGCAGGTGAGAGGAGAAACCTTCCCTGCTGCACCTTGGTTCAGGAACGCTCGTCCCAGTGTTGGCACATGGGAACCTCCCACGAAGACAGGTTCATTTCACTGCTGGGCTGTCTCAGAGCAGACTTTGATCATCTATGACTAATGCAGTTTTCTTAGCCCAAAGAAGGCAAGCACATACCATGCTGTCCCGGTCCAAGAGGGCAAACAAACAAATCTAGTGCTAATATCCAGATACGGTGTCCTGTACAATATCTCTTAACTGTTCATGGCCGGACTGATCTGGTGATTATTTTTTTTTTCTTCAGGGAAACTTTTGGGTCATTTCTCTCCCCTGGTTCTTAACACTGATACAGTCTGTACAGCTCATTTTTTTTGTCAGCATGACGAAAGCCCAGTGGCCAGAGCACTTGGTGTGCTTGGGTGAACTGCTGTCTCCACTGCCGTAAGTGGTTTTCAGCGCTTGATACGATTTAATGCGGTAAGGCCTGCTAAAGTAGATTACAGCTGGGTATAATGCAAGTCAGGGCAGGCTCCGGGTCAGCAATCCCTCTGCAAAGACCAACTTCAAAGAGCAGGACAACTCCTCCTCCTCCAGCCACAGTCCCATCCACGAGCTGACACCTCGGAAAGCCCATTTTTTTTATGAAGCTGAGGCTTTGTGCCCTCAGAGGGGACTTCCACGAGGAGACGAGTTGTGTTTGAATGCCCTGGGACTTCCTGGGACATTTGCATGCAGCCAGAGTGCTGCAGCACATGTTCTCTAATGAGAGGACGGGGCCCCCCTGACCGGGGGGGCTGTTTCTGGCCAGCGCTGCCCGACAAGGCTCAGAGACAACCACACAAGGAGGCCCTTCAGGGCTAAATCCCGAGAGCTGCAGCCGTCCCCTTTGCCAAGGACATCACTAATTCCTGGTGGTGGCTTGATTCCGTAAGCGGCTCAGGGAGGTGACTTTCCAGGTCATCAGCTAATTGCAGGTGAAGTGCCAGCGACTGTCTCCAGCAGGAGCGAAAGTTGGGAGCTCTAAGGGAAGAAAGGGCGTAAAACACGTTTGCTCAGCTCTCTTTAGCTGAGCCAGCTCCCCCTGGGCAGCTAAAGGGAAGCGAGAGAGGGCTGGGTGGCTTGCAACCATCCTTGGCCGAGCCCCGCTGTCTGGGCAGCCGGAGAAATCCTGGTACATCGCGGCTGCTGAGCTGGACAGGGGGAGCTCAGCCTGGCCTGGTGGTCTTTTCAAATCTCCTGGTGCCTGCACAGCCCCTGGCTCCCTCGGGTGCTGGACAGGAGGAGGAGGCAGCAGCCTGACTGCTCATTCCCTGCACATCTTCTCCTCTGAGCCTCGCCTGTTGCTGGTGGCCTCAAGAGCCAGGACACGGCTAAATAAACTCCTCCGCCGCCCTTCCTGTGACCGGTCCCTCGGCATTTCCCCACTCCTGTGAAACGGCAAGGGGTGAACTGAGCCTTCCGAAACACAATGATGGAGAAGCTGCAGCTAAAAAAAAAATAAAATTCTTCCCTCTCCAGCGCCTGGTGTTCCTCAGAGGAAACCACCCGGCTCCCCCCTGCTTGCCGGAGTCGGGAGCAGTGAGTAATGCTCGCAGGCTTCCCTGCCCGGCACTGCATTCTTTTCTCCAGCATGTAATGGCCCAAAGGAGGCATAAACCGAGCCTTGCTGGAGCGGCCTGCGGAGGAGCTGTGCACACCACGGCCTCGCGTCCGAGAAGCATCGGGAAAGGCTGCAAAACGCCCGGCCTCGTTTTACCAGGGGGCTGATCGCCAGGAGCAGCGAGAGAGCTGTGAGAAAGGGAAAAAGAAAACCCCACGAAGTGTTAACCGAGAGAAAAACCTCGCTTTCTGCCCTTTGGAGCGTGTAAAATCAGCTCTCCTCCCCTGCCCGTCGCTGTCCCTCTCTCTGCACCCGCTCCTCTCCCTGCCTGAGCTCCTCTCGGCCCCGGGCGTTTCGCTGCTCCTCTCCGCCACCACCCCACTGCCGCCTCTCCGGTTCTTTGTGTCTCAACGCATTTTTCCGCAGCAGTCAGTGGCTGCTTCAGGAGGACCGAAGGCAGGAGAGCAGACTCACGGGCTGGCGCCCCGTTTCCCTCTCATCATCCCTTCTCGCCTCCTGGCCTTTTTCCTGCCCTCACTCCCACCACCAGCTCCCTCCCCAGGGGCTGCCATCACCTCCTCCTCGCCCCGTTTCCCCAAGACCCCGGGTTATGAGCCCAGTTAGGGCCCCGCTCCAACCAGTTTCACCTCCCCCATCGCAAACTGGTGCTTCCAGTAACTCGTCTGCCCGGCCCAGTGTCTGCACCTCCAGCCCTGCACCCAGGGCAGCCAGGAGGGAGGCTGGGGAGACAAAAGGGCAGAAACCAGCAGGTCCACCCTGAGCACAGCATGACGCTGCAGCAGCATCAGGCCAGGCAAAGGATTAAAGAGCCCATGGAGCCTGTTCCTTGCCTTTCATCTGCTGCGAGCGTGACACAATTGCAGCCATTAGCTCTTCAAAGCCAGGCAGGCCGGAGGAGCCTCGGGAAGCCAGCACGCCTGCGAGCCAGGCTCCGAGCTCTGGTCCTCCTGGGTTGGGAACACAAAGCGCCACCCAGCTCCGCGCTCCCTGGGCCCCAGCACCGCAGCCGTAGGTGTCACCGCGCAAGTGAGAGCTCCCTCGCTGCACCCTTTCCCAGCTCCACCCCTGCAGCGATGTGTAAGAGCCCCGTGGCCCTGCTCCATTTCATCCACTTCACAGGCTTTCTCCTGCCTCCACCCAGCAGGCAGCCTGCCAGAGCGTGAGTCTCCCAGCCTCAGCTCACTCAGCTCAGGCCTCCCTCGCTCCTGGGACACGAGGGGGGTGAAGCAAAAGCAGAGTGAGCTGCTTGGCAGGAGACACCCAAAAGTGGAACAGAAGAGGCCACGCACCTGGTGTGGGGACAGAAGGGGACAGCCAAAGCACCCTTGGCCCAGGGAGAAGCCAGCTGCTCCCCAGCAGCACACTGGGGAGCAAGGGAAGAACACCGCAGGCAGTGTTTGAAGCGGTTGGATGCCCACCAAACCCAGCTCTCTCCAGGAGCACAAGTTTCCAGGAGGACAAGGGCCCTGCCCACCCCTCACCCGGCAGCACACCCCCAGGAGCTGGGGATCTCCAAACTCCTGCAGCACAGCAAGCCCGGCTCCCCCTATCACCAGCAGCCACCTGGCTCCCACCCCAGTGCGATAGCCGACCCCTGCAGCCTGGCAGTGAGATCAGAGCGGGTACCAACCGTCGAGGAGCGTCACAAAATAAAGAACCACCAACACCAGTCAAGCCTCTATTGTGTGCACTTTTATTTGAACTGGTCTTAAGTCAGTGTACAGGTAGCCCCTCTCTCCCCCGCATACTGGCACTTCTCCTAGGCAGGGGGGACCGTAAAGCCTTCATTCACATCTATCACTGGGGAACACAGCCCGCTCGCTTAACAAATCGAAGAGAAAGGATCAAGTGTGTTTTGTTTAAGGCGGAAGATACAAAAAGACACTTGTTGGATTACATAATTTACAGACAAGCGATTACAACCTAACACCAGAAACTGGTATCGGCTCTTCCAAGCTGGGCTGTTGCCTTCACAGAGGCGAGTAACTTCCTGTAACAATGCATTATAACAATATTTGGAATGACTATTACAAAAAGAAACAAATGTACAATCAAAGTCCTCAGATGCATTGTAGAACTTTGGGGGCGTTCGCTCCAACATGTTTCATTTTAAGACTGCTGCTGATACCTTCACCATTCCAGTTTTTTAATCCTGAGTCAAGCGCCAAAAAAAACAAATAAAGCCATGCCAATCTTGTCTTGTTTTACACGCATTTATGGGTTTCATTTTGTCACAAGGGTGTGGGTGTTGGTAACAGTCCGGTTTAGAAGCATTTGCGGTGGACAATGGAGGGTCCGGATTCATCATACTCCTGCTTGCTGATCCACATCTGCTGGAAGGTGGACAGGGAGGCCAGGATGGAGCCTCCAATCCAGACAGAGTACTTGCGCTCAGGCGGGGCAATGATCTGTGGGAGAGAAGAGTCGCTCAGATGCGGTGTGCTGCTGCGTGGTTTGCTCCTGCACAGCCCTGCAGCGCAGCTAATCCCCTTGTCAAGGCACTCCGAGGTCTGAGCAGGCTTAGGGCACAGCCTCACACACACACCACCCCCACTCGCAGTACAGCAATCCCATTATTCACAGGGCTGAGTGGGTGCCACCCTGCACGCAGCAAGGCTGCGCCACTCCAAGTGTGGTTCCCACCTCTAGTAGTGTAGCTCAGGGCCCTCCACCCACTCGTTTGCATTTCAGCAGCAGGAGGTGTGCCGGGAGGCTCCCAGGGCTCCAGCTTACCTTGATTTTCATCGTGCTGGGTGCCAGGGCTGTGATCTCCTTCTGCATCCTGTCAGCAATGCCCGGATACATTGTGGTACCACCGGACAGCACCGTGTTGGCATACAGGTCCTTACGGATGTCCACATCACACTTCATGATAGAGTTGAAGGTAGTTTCATGGATACCGCAGGACTCCATACCTGCGAGGAAGAAGCAGCCTCAAGTCAGCAAGGGCTGGGGAACACAAAGCCTGAGCAGCTACTGGGGGCAAGTGATAGACAATCACAGCTCTTCAAGGGGAAGGCACTACAGGCAAAGCCATGTCTGACATGCTCAGCCTCCTGCTCTACTGCTGTCAGAGTCCCCCAAACAGCTCCACGCTGGGAGGAGAAAGGACTAGGCGGTGGGACGGGGTAAGACCTTGCAATAGAGCCCAGGTACTCTGGTAACTGAATCCCCATCTCTAGCTCACCCTAGGCAGAGGGCACACAGGGTCTCCTAAACAAGCTGGACTTACCCAAGAAAGATGGCTGGAAGAGGGCCTCGGGGCACCTGAACCTCTCATTGCCAATGGTGATGACCTGGCCATCAGGGAGTTCGTAGCTCTTCTCCAGGGAAGAGCTAGAGGCAGCTGTGGCCATCTCCTGCTCGAAATCCAGGGCAACGTAGCACAGCTTCTCCTTGATGTCACGCACGATTTCTCTCTCAGCTGTGGTGGTGAAGCTGTAGCCTCTCTCTGTCAGGATCTTCATGAGGTAGTCCGTCAGGTCACGGCCAGCCAGATCCAGACGGAGGATGGCATGGGGGAGGGCATAGCCTTCGTAGATGGGCACAGTGTGGGTAACACCATCACCAGAGTCCATCACAATACCAGTGGTACGACCAGAGGCATACAGGGACAGCACAGCCTGGATGGCTACATACATGGCTGGGGTGTTGAAGGTCTCAAACATGATCTAGGGGAGAGAGAAGGAAAGGCTGAGTCAAACAGAATAAACTGAGGTTCTCGCTACAGGTCTAAACCAAGTCCATGCAAGTGGTTTTACTTTTGTCCCCAAGATAAGAGGCTCATCTTTGCTCCCCCAGGAAGGAGGGGTGCTTATCTTGCCTGGCCTCCACCCACACCTGCCAGGTCAGAGCCTGAGCAAGGACACCACCGCCACAGGCCCATCCACATGACACGGCAAGGAACAAAACAAGTGCCAGATGAACTACGGTACGGTCACTCAAGGCCAGTAAATGGATTAGTGTCTAGTCAGAAACAGCAGTTAGACAAGTTGCTAGTTCAGTCTCAGAGAAAGCTAGCTTAGAAGAGCAAACAAAACCTGTCAAGGTCCAGCAAAGAGGAGACTCAGGTCAGGAAAGGAAAACCCTGCAAAGATGGCAAAAAGGGAGAACAGTGGTGAAGGCAGAGAGAGGACAACGTGAAAGAGGAGAGCTGGCCTGCAGCAACATCTGCTGTAGCTCCAAGCTCAAGAGTTCTACACACCTGTGTCATCTTCTCTCTGTTGGCTTTGGGGTTCAGGGGAGCCTCTGTGAGCAGCACAGGGTGCTCCTCAGGGGCTACTCTCAGCTCGTTGTAGAAAGTGTGGTGCCAGATCTTCTCCATGTCATCCCAGTTGGTGACAATACCGTGTTCAATGGGGTACTTCAGGGTCAGGATACCTCTTTTGCTCTGAGCTTCATCACCAACATAGCTGTCTTTCTGGCCCATGCCAACCATCACACCCTGCACAACAAAGAAAAAGCATTTAGTTTAACCGAAGGACAAGCCCTGCTAAGCAGGTAACATTTTCCAAAGCCACATCTCTATAATTACTGTTTCTTTTGTGTCGCTACTGTCAGAAAAATCATTCAGTCAGCAGCTTCACCGCATGCTGCATGAAGGCTCCACAGGAGGCTGTGTACTCAGCCAGTTACTGTTGCAGTGCAGAAGCCTCTTGTGTCGTATAGGAAATAAAAGGGCTTCTTGCAGCTCGCTGCCTTTAGCAGAAGTGATTTCACTGAAGGTCCTCTCCATTGTCTGTAAGTAGCACCCCAGCCACATCGTACCTGATGTCTGGGGCGACCCACGATGGATGGGAAGACAGCACGGGGGGCATCATCCCCGGCGAAACCGGCCTTGCACATACCGGAGCCATTGTCAACAACGAGCGCAGCAATATCATCATCCATGGCTGGCTGTGGAAGAAAGAGAGACGGACCATGAGCACCGCTGGCCACACACCTGCAACCAAACCCCATCCTGCCCTACACCCCACAGGGCTCATCGCGCCCCCGGGTGGGGGGGGCAGCAGCCAGCGAGGGGAGAGCCAGCGGTGCGGGGCTCCGCGATGCCTCCGAGGCCTTCCCCACCCATTTCCTTCCTGCCAGAGCCGCACCGCTTCGCCCGGCGCCCGCTAGAGGGTGCGGCGCCTTCCAGATTTCGGCAGCGCACAGATTTGGGACAAAGGAAGTCCCTGCGCCCTCTCGCATTATTACCATAAAAGGCAACGGCTGCAGCGCGCCGCGCCTCGCCAGCCGCCAGCTTTCGGGGGGCCGCCGCCGGCCCCTCCCCCGACCCCTCCCCAGCCCCGGGGAGCCCCGCGGCCACTCCCCCCCCAACCTCGAGGCTGCCACCTCTGGGGGGGGGGGGCACTCGCCACCCTCTGCCCCTCTCCTCCTCCTCCTCCCGTCCCCTCCCCAGCCGTCACGCCCAAGCAGCCCCGACAGGCGCTGCCCCGCACACCTCCGGGGGGGCGGCTTCCAGGCAGCAGCCGCCGAGCCCCCGGTGGTGCCGGCCCCGGGAACCGGCACGGAGCCGGGCTCGGCCCTGGGGGGGCACCGGAGGGGGGGGGGAGCAGCGAGCCGAGCCCAGGCTCTGCCGGCGGGCGGGGCCGGCCGGGGGCGGCTCCCGGGACATGTGCCCGAGCGGTGCCGGCCCTGCCCGCACACGGGGGGCTTCTCCCCCCCCCCCCCTTTTTTCCCTTTGTTCCAGAGCGCCCCTCGTAACGGGGAGCCGCCCACCTCCCCCACCCCCCCCAACCCATCCGTTTTCTGCCTGGGGGTGCTGAGGGGAGCCGCCCCCCGTCCCCACAAGGGAGAACGCTGCCCCCCCATCCCCCCCGTCCCCACAGGGAGTGCTGAGGGGAGTCGCCCCCTTGTCCCCACAGGGGGACACTGCCCCCCCGTCCCCACAGGGGTTGGGGACGGGAGTCGTCCCCTGTCCCAACAAGGGGAACGTCGCCCCCACAAGGGGTGCTGAGGGGAGCCGCCCCCCTGTACCCCCGTCCCCACAAGGGGACCCTGCCCCCCCCCGTCCCCTCACACACACCCATGGCAGGGCTGGGGGGGCAGCGCTCAGCAGACAAAGCCCTACGCCCCAGCCCACTGCCACAAATCCTCTTAGGAGGGGGATTAGCCGCGCACACCACGGGGGGGGGGGGGGCACACACCATGAAGCCCCCACACACACCTCCAGCACCCCATCGCCACCCCCTCAGCACCCCAAAGCGCCTCAGCGCTCCTCTCCTCACACAACCCCCCAGGGCTCCCCGGACCCCTCACAACCCCCCACCCCCGAGCAGAACCGGGGGATAACGACCCCAAGACCCCACAGCGAGGGAGGCGCGGGGACCCCCAGCCCCCTCCCCCCTTTTCCCCCCGGTCCCCCCTCACCTTTGGGGAGTTGCGCGGTCAGAGGCGGGCGGGCGGCGGGAGCGGGGCACGGACGCGCGCACGGGGCGAAGGCAGAGCTCGCAGCGACTCCCGCCCGCCGCGCGCCCCGCCTTTTATACGGGCCGCCGCCGCCGCCGCCTCGCCATAAAAGGAAACTTTCCGAGCGCGCGGCCCTGATTGGCCCCCGCCGCACCTCCCCGCCTCGCGCGCCGGCCCCGCCCCCCCCTCCTCCTCTCCCCCCCCCCCGCGCGCCCCGCCCCGCCTCGCGCCCGCCCCGCCCCGCCCCGCCCGGCGCGCGCGCGCGCCCCCCCCACCCCCCCCCACCCCCCTCCCGCCCTGCGGAACAAATAAATAAATAAATAAATAGATCGGGGAGGGTGGTTCATTATTTATTTATTTATTGGGGGGCGGGGGCGGGGGGGGGGGGCGTGCAACGCCCCACCGCGATTTGGCACTGCTTTGTTTGGGGGGGGGGATGCACGGCCCCCCCCCGTTGTCCCTTTGAAGCAGAGTGCAGAAATGGGGAGCGGCCGGTGCACGGTGCTCGGTGCTCGGTGCTCGGTGCATGGTGCCCCGTGCATGGTGCTCGGTGCGTGCTGACCGTTGCATGGTGCACAGTGCACGGTGCGTGGTGCTCAATGCACGGTGCTCGGTGCAATGCACGGCGCTCGGTGCATGCTGACCCGTGCACGGTGCCCCTGTGCATGGTGCTCGGTGCGTGCTGACCGCTGCATGGTGCTTGGTGCATGGTGCTCAGTGCTTGCTGACCGGTGCGTGGTACTCAGCGCGTGGTGCTCGGTGCGTGGTGCTCGGTGCATGCTGACCACTGCATGGTGCACGGTGCCCTGTGCATGGTGCTCGGTGAATGCTGACCACTGCATGGTGCACGGTGCCCTGTGCATGGTGCTCGGTGCATGCTGACCACTGCATGGTGCGCGGTGCCCTGTGCATGGTGCTCGGTGCATGCTGACCACTGCATGGTGCACGGTGCCCTGTGCATGGTGCTCGGTGAATGCTGACCGCTGCATGGTGCGCGGTGCCCTGTGCGTGGTGCTCGGTGCATGCTGACCACTGCACGGTGCATGGTGCTCGGTGCATGGTGCATGCTGCCCGGTGCGCGGTGCACAGTGCACGTTGTGCTGTACCCGGTGCATGATGCATGGTGCTCCTGGTGCACGGTGCCCAGTGCCCGGTGCGTGTTGCACGGTGCCCGCCCAGCCCATTACCAGCCACAGGCGCTAGGAAACAGGAACAGAGCCCAGCGAGGCGCTGGTCGAGCAGGGCCCAGCCCTGCCCCACACACCACGAGAGCAAGAATTTAGCTGAATTTGGGTGATTTTCACATCTTTCCCATTTTCCCATTTTCTGCAGGCACCCGGCAGGGGCTGGGGATCGCAGCGAGGGCAGCGCCCACAGAGCAGCCGGGGGCAGCTGCACGGGGCCTCGCAGCTCCGCAGCGCTGCACGAGCACGGGCTGGTTAATTAAGTCAATTAGGGAGGCCCATAAGTAAAGGCGCAGCGGCCGCCCGCAAGCTGTTGCCGGCTCGGCGCGCGCAGACGTCAGCGTGGGGACTTCCAGTGCCCGCTCTCGGCGGGTCGGGAACGGAGTTGGTGGGGGAGAAAAATGAATGACCAAACCAAAAACGCCTGGAAAAAAAAGAAAGAAAAAGGCTAAAAACGCCCGTTTTTCGTGGCACCCCCTTGGTGGGCATCGCAGGGACTTTTTGCAGCGGGATCTTTGTCGTGGGGATGCTGCGAGGATGGGGCGCAGAGGACGGGGACCCCTGGAAAAATCCTCCCAAATGGAGGCTGGAGCTGGCCTCCGGGCCTCCTGGCACCCGGCCTCGTCCCCCCGCAGCCGGAGGTGGCCGCGGTGACACCCAGCACCCGGCGACACCCCCAGTGGTGCGGAGCGGACCCGCGGGCGCGCGGTGCCGGATCTCGGCAGTAAAATGGGAGTCATCGCTGTTAATTACCTACCTGGCGGGGAATTAATTAATGTTTGCGCTCCGCTTTCAAAGGGCTGGTTATTAATTAGAAGATTGCACGTCAAAGAAGGGGAGCCACGAGGCACGGGTGGCGCTGACGGCGCGCGGCACCCGCTGATAAGGGGTCTGCAGGCGGCCCCGGCAGGAAAACGTCCCACAAAAACCACGGGTTTGGGACCGGGAGCGTCAGCGGGAGGCCGCCAGGGGATGGGAGGCCATCGCTGGATGGGAGGCAGGGAAGGGAATCACGGGGCAATTAGCGTTCCCTTGATTACACGGCGCCAGCCCCGCTGCGTGCACGGCTCCGGGACGGGCAGGATGTGGCCCACGGTGCCCAGCACACGACGTGACCAAGCTGGGACCCTCCCGGGGCCGTCGCAAGAACCGAGAGGAGAGAAAAAGGGGAACCGGGCACGGCTCGGGGAGCACCCCCATCCCCAGCGCCGTGGGGTCGGGAGGGCCCCGGGGGTGCTGGTGGCCACCACCCCGCGGGCAGCCCGGAGCCGGCCGCGGCCCCCCCCCCCGTGCCCCTGTTGTGCTTCGCTTCTCCCTGCCCGACCTTGGGCTTGGACAAAAGCATGCGGAGGAGAGGAGGAGGAGGAGGAGGCCGCGACACGGCCGGGCGGCCTCCAGCCTCCCCCTCGTCGCGTTTTGCTCCGATTTCTGTGCTTTGGGGTCAGGATGCGAGCTCTGCTTCCCACTCTCCTCTTCCAGCCCCCCACCGTAACGTCGGTGTGACGGGAGGTGGAAATTTGGGGGGGCCAGCCGGGCTGCTTCGCATCGCCCCAAAACTCGGGGATGTTGCTGGGAGCCTCCCCTCCCTTCCCGCCCCCCGAGGGGAAGAGGGGAAAGGCGCCGGCCACATCCCCTATCGCACGGGCACCGTCCCGGCCCCTTCCTCTTTTTCGGTTCGGTCCTCGCCGCGTCGGCTCCAGCGGGAATTGGCAGGAGGTGAAAGCCCAGCACGAAGCCCGGGGCTGTGCCTGGCTCCACCTGAACCCCGCAGCCCCCAGCTCCCCCTTTCTGGGCACGGGTTGGGTGTAAAACCCCTCCGCAGCCGCCAGCATCCTCCTCACGCGCCGCATCGCGGCCCCGGCGCTCTCTCATCTCCCTCTCCTCCTCCAAGCCTCGCTCTGCGCTCTCCGACATCAATCCCCGAGGTCCTGGCTCCTTCCTATTGATCTCCTGGGAGCTCCCTGTGATTTACCAGCCCCTCCTGCGGCGGGGCTGAACGCCCTTCGCTTTGCGGAGCCCCACGCACCCGGTGCCGGTGCCCCCAGCCCGCCGCGTCCCCCGGCACGGGCAGGCTGTCCTCACGCCCAGCGTCTCTCCCAGCCCGAGGCAAATTATTATTTTACGTCGTGCTGGAAAACGGCAGAAATCCACCTTTTTCCATCCCCAGGGGATTTGGCTGCGGGTGTCGAAGAGGGCACGGGAGCGAAGCCGCCTTCCCCCCGCCGAGTCCTGCTGCTTCGCTTGACCTTGGCAGCAGGAGCCGGCCCCGCTGGCGGATCTGTTTCCTCCCAAGGCCGTTCCCCAGCTCGGCACGATCACAGCAGCACACACAGAGCCCGCTCAGCCGCCCCGTGCACCCTTGGGGTTTGCTTTCCCCCGGCAATGGGACGGGGCCGAGCTGAGCCCTGTGCTTGGCAGAGCCCCCCGCGGACCCCCCGGTGCCGGGGGTATTTCCTCCAGCTAAAAACAGAAGGGGAAGAGAAAGAGCTGACGCTCGCCGGGCTTTCTCTGCAAGTGTCAGCCCTCTGACAGCGCTCACGGGGGGGGCCCAAACCCAGCCCGGTGCAGCCCTGGGGGGAGCTTTTCCCTAGGGATGCTCCAGGGTTTTGCCACCCCGCTCCGGCACAGGTCGCACGCACCGTGCCGTGCCGCCCGGGGTCTTTTTGACTCCTTAATTACTTTGAAAATCGATTTTTCCCACTGGCTGGCAATAAAGGCGGGGAGGCAGCTGGAGGGCTCGCTGCCAGCGCCGTACCCAGGAGACGAAGCGGGGACGGGGATGGCCGAGCGCCGTGAAATTCGCTTTGATCGCCGCTGGGCTTTGCTGACGGCAACACGCAAAGGGCACCCTCCGTCCGGGGCTGGAAGAGATGGCCCGTGGAGGCAGGGGGAGAGCCCTGCCTTTGTTTTCGGTGCTGGAAACCAAGGTGCAGCGAGCACGGGCGTGTGTTGGTGTGGGCCAGCACCCTGCCAGCACCCTGGGTGCCACCCAGCACCCGGATTTTGGAGACCGCCCGTCGCAAAGCCCGCCGGTGCGGGCACCCGTCCCCACTGCGATTCATTGCCCTCTCGGCCCCTTGCCCCAGAAATTTCCACCTCTCCCCCCAGACGATATTTCCGAGCCTGCTTTGGCTGGTTTCACGCATTCCTGCTGGCGGCAGATAAGATCTCGAGAGAAAGTTAAACAAAAGCCGTCGATGCCGTGCGCTAATTGTCACTCCCCCGTGCGCAGCCGGCTCTTCACCGGCTCTGGAGGAGCTTTCCCGGGATGGGAGCAGACCCCACCGTGCTCACCCCGTCCCGTACAGGTGTGCCAGGACCCACGAGGGTTTGTGCTTCACCCTCCCGCTGCCTCCGAGGAGGTCAGAAGCCTCCTGGTCCAGCCTTCACCGCCGTGGGTGCCCCCCTGTGCTGTTCCACGCAGGGTCCCTGGCCACGAGCTGGTGCCCACCCCGTGGCTGGAGGAGGATTTGGAGGAGATGACCCGATCCTCGTCACGGTGACCGCGGGGCTCTGCCAACACCGCTCCGTGGCCACCGTTTTGCACGTCGGGTTTCCCTGCCAGCCCTGGGCTTGTTTGGCCGGGGGGGGGTGACGAGCAAGAAGAGGAAGCGGCAGCAGCCAGCCGCAGTGCTGGGAATGAGGAAGCCTCGGGGCAGCCACGTCGAGGGGTGCTGGGGGGGACAGGGAGAAGGGTGAGACCTCAACCACGTCCCAAAGCACCGTGGTGCCCTGCCCGGACCTGTGTCAGGAAGGGTTTTCTCCTGCCCGGCTGGGTCACCAAACACGGGGCATCGCCCCGCAGCCAAACCCAGACCTCCTCCCGCGGCTTTGCGCCCTGCAAAAAGAAAAATAAAATAAAAAGAGGAGGAGACATCGCCTCCCGCCCCGCCGAGCGAGAAGGAGAGGACGGGATGGCGGGGAGCAGAAGGCAGGGGTCCCCCGTCCTCGCCCACCTCCCTGGGCGTGCGTTTCGGTGACCACCGAGGGGCCGCTGGACGCACCGAGCCGGCAGCTCTCGCGCCGCCGCCGGCCAGGGGAAATCAGCCTTAAATGGCAAAACCTGGCTGCAGCGTAACCAATGGGCCCGGCCGGGGGAAGAAGCGGCGGAAACAGGAAACCAAAGAGCAGCCGGGGCCTCGTCGGCGGAGAACGACCTCCTGCCTTCCTCCTCCTCCTCCTCCCCGTCGGCCGTCTGTGTGCCGACAACACACCTGGATGCCGCCCTTCCCCTCAGCCCCGTCTTTGTGCCCGGCATCCTCCCTGCGCCCCAGGCACAGGGGGACAGGGTCTCGTGGGGTCCCTGCCCCGTGCACCCCTGCAGGACCCCCAGAGTGAGGGGCAGGGCAGGAGAGGAGCCCCCCGCCCCCTGCTCGGTGCTGCGGAGTGGTGCTGGTGATGCTGGCTTATCCCTGGGGGGGGTTCGGAGGTGCCCCCGGGAGTCCAGCCGCCCACAAAGGGGAGTTGCCGGCGTGCCTGGGTGGCTGCTCTCCCTTGGGTTTGCCAGCAGAGGTGGGCAGGGGGGAGGAATTGCCTTGGAGGACGTCGCAAATTTCCACCCATCCATCAGCAGGCGGCTCCTGCAGCTTGCTCCGGCCTCAAAACGCAGGCGACGCCGACCCAGCCAACGCCTGGGAGTCACCAAAACCGGCCACTTCTCGGCCATCCCCTGCCTCTTTTGGGGTTTCCAACGCTTTTCCCGCACCGAGCGAGATCACACCCTGCCCGGGAGCCGCACCGCGCTCCCTCTTTCCAGCGACGTCCCTCCGCGAGCGCCCTGCCAGCAGGCTCGTTAGCGGCGACGTGTCATTAAAGCAGCCGTCCCCAAGGGAATTGGCACCCGCTGGGGTATCGCCCTCCTTCTCTCCGGCCCCGACGGGACAGAGCAACCGTGAGAAGTCCTCCCGCCTACCCCGCCGATGGGCAGCGGCTCCCGTCGCCGCAAGGGGAGAGATGCGAAAGCGGAGGGCGATGCTTGGACGCATCAAAAAAAAATAAAATAAAACAAATCTCAGCAAAGTCACGCTTATTCCAAAACCCACGCAGACGGCTGCCTCCCTGCGGGCCCCGTTGGGGCTGGGTTTGCCGCGTGTAGGGCCGGTTCCCGGCTCGCCAGCCCCGGCTCCCCACCCCGTCTGGCCGGGGACGGCAGCACCCGCGGCCGTGGGAGCGTTTCCTGCTGGAGACGGAGGAAAACCACCCAGCAAGTGGCTCCGGGTGGATTTAATCCCCGTCAGATGTCCTCTTCTGTGAACTCTGGGCGATTCTTTTGAAACCGTTTCCATCCCCGGGTAATGAGAGGTGTTTCCAGCCGGGACGCCCTCCGCCAGCCGGGGAAGCGCCGTCCCCTTCACCTCCCCCTGCGCTCAGACAGGGCGCAACCGCCCCAGGGGACAGGCACCCCAATCCCGTTGCCCTAAACCCAATTTTAAACAACACGACGGGGCTGTGAGGCCCAGCAGAGCGGCCCCAGCAGCTTCCAGCTCCTTGCCACCGGTTTCTCACCCGGGGCGGTGATTTCCACCCCCGAGGGCGATGCCAGCGCCAGCTGCTGCTGTGCGGTGCCACCGGGTCACCTCCGAGCCGCTTCCCCTCGTCCGAGCCCGCAGAAAATCCCCTGGGGACAGGGTCTGAGGGTGCAGACCCGTCCGGGAAGGTTTTCCTCACCTTCATCCCCGTGGAGGACCGCCGCCCTCCGTCCCTGTGGCTGCGGGGGCACAGCACGGTCCGTCATCGCCCTGCTCTGTCTCCTCCGAGGGCTGTTCTGCGGGGGGACGAGGGCACGGGGAGGGGTTCTCCAGCCACTGGGGGTGCACAGCACCTTTGTGGGGCAGGAGAGGTTTTCTCCATCCCATCGCTGCTGGGTCTGGAGCTCAGCTCTGCCAGCCCTGCTCCACCACCCCTTATTTCTGATATTGCACATTCTGGGGGGGGGATGACGAGGAGAAAACCATTTTTCCCCATGCGTTTCCCTCACCCGGGGTTGCACGAGCCCTGCCTCCGGCCAAAGCCAGCAGCTGGGTGCCCTCAGGGACCTCGGGGACCTCGGGGACCCGTCCCCATCACGCCGTTCCCACAGCCCCGGCCTCCGAAGGCTTCACCTTCCCCGCGGCGCAGCAGCGCCTAATGACAGGCGAAGGCTGGTGCCACACCTGCAGAGAGCCATTTTTGGAAGGGCACCGGGGGAAAAGGAACGATTCCCATGTTGCTGCTCTGTAATTAGCATTAATTACCGGGGCTTGTGAAACCTCTTCCCCATTTACTCCGGGCAGCACCTGACGGAAACTGTGGGAATCCCATCCGGCTGAGTCAGCTGCGGGGGGATGAGCCGGTCCCCGCGGGGCACGGGGCCAAATTTTGGGGTTTTCCCCCCCCACCAGCTCCGTGGGGATGGGGTTTGGGCATCGGCAGCCTCGGGGTGCAACGGGGGCTGCAGGGCCGGTTATGACACCAAAGGACACACCAAGCTCGTCCATCTCGCCCTTATTAATGAGGTGCTGAGGTCTTCCCCACCCAGCACGTCCTGGGGATGGGGGGGGGCCTGCGTGTGCCCCCCTTTAAGCATCCTGGCTTGTCCCAGGGATTTAATCACCCTTGCTGCCAGCCCTGCCTGCACAGGGGAGCTGCGGGGCTGTCCCAACACCGCGGTCCCTTGGGTGCCCCAAACCCAGCCCGTTCCCTCCAGCAACGCCCCGAGGCGTTATTAGAGACCGGGGGGAAAACCCACCCCGAAAACCTAACCCTGAGCGATCCACCCCATCACCGCCAAATGGCAGGGTACCACCGGCTGAGTCACTTACTTCGTTTTTTATTTATTTATTTTTTAATATCAGTGATTTGAATGAATCAGGGCGTTTCGTCATCCGGAGCCGCTTCGGAGTCATCTCACCCTGCCCCGGTGACTCCTCGGTGGCCCAAGGACGCCGCCAGCCATCCCCTGCAGCCTCGCCCCTGAACCGGCAGCGCTGAGCTGATAATTAAAGGGGAAAAAAAAAAAAAAAAAAAGGATGGAGGGGCCCTGGCTGCCCCGGGGGGGGGGGCTGATTTCTGCCCAGAAACTCCAGGTACCCCCAGCATCCCGGGGGTCACCCCGCTCACCGTCCCTCAGAGTGGCGGCGGGGGTCCCGGGGGTGCAATGCCCAAGTGTCCCCATCCCGCCCCACCGTGACCCCCCCACACCTTGGGGTGGCCGTGTCACCCAGGCGGGACCCCCGTCCCCCTCCCCGGGGGGACCCGGGCGTCCCCTCAGCCTCCCGGTTGACCTAACCTCCTGGCCATAAATGGAGAGGTTTGAGAGCGCGTCCCGGGGTGGAGGAGGAGGAGGAGGAAAAAAAAAAAGGAGAATAATGCCAAGAATGCAGGACACGGAGCGAAGAGCGCACTCCCGGCCCCCCTGCGCCGGCTGGGGGCCGCGGTGGCCACCCCGGGGAGAGGTGGTGGCATCACCGCCTGTCCCCGTCCCTGTCCCCAGCCCCGAGGGGCACCCAGAAGGACAGCCGCGCTCTGCTTTTCTCTCTGCCTTTCTCGCCAGCCGCGTCCCCCGCCGTGCCGTCACCTCCCAGCAACGGGTCCCTTTGCAAACACGTCCCCACCCCTGTCACCCTGTCCCCTCGCAGCGACGTGCCTCCCTGCAGAGGAGCGGCCCCCCCCTTCCCACCAGGCACCCACCCAGTGGGAGAATTGGGGATGTTCCCACCACAGCCCCCCCCCAAAAAAGCCCCCCAGAAACTCCAACCAGGCTGGGGCCATGCGGGGGACGGGGACCCCTCTGCCCCTGCGTGCCCAGCAGGTCCCGGCTGCTCGGGCATCCCCTCCGCCCTCCCCCGGGGTGCTGCAAAAGGGGAAACTGAGGCACGGGAGGAACCGCAGCCTGAGCTTGCGCCACGCAAATCCCCCCGGGCTGGGACAGGGTGCGGGATGACGGAGCCGAGTAAGGGGATGGGGATGAGACGGGCGCCCAGGGTCTCGCCTCCCCCCCGTGGCCACCAGCCAGCCGGGGAAGCCGCGCGGGGCCGCAGGGGTGGCCTCCGAGGCGGGTGGCATGGAGCGGCCAGGCCTCCGCTTGGGGCCGCATCCAGCTCCTTAAAATAGAAAGCGAAAACACCCGGGTGCCCCGTCCGGACGGGGAGATGGGGGGGGGGGGGCCATCCACGCCTCCGCACGCCGCCACCGCCTCGCCACCCACCCACCCACCCAGCTCCCGTCCACGGCCCCGCCGTCCCCAAAGGCGGCGGTGGCAGTCCCTAAGGTCAGGGTGGATCCCTTCTGGGTTCTGCAGGAGAATTCGCTCCGGCCGGCTCTCGCTCGAATCCTCCTTAAAAGGAAAAACAGGCGGCAGGTAGCACTGCCAAACTTAGTCATCCCCAGCCCGGCTGGCTGCTGCTGGCGGCTCCGTCAGCAGCCATTTCCTCCCCTCGGCGCGGGGGGGACGGGGAGGAGCGGCCCAGCCCCGTGGGGAGCACCCAGCACCCGGCGGGGACATCGCCGCCGGGGCAAAGGGCCCCGCGTGGGGTCTGCGGGGAACACACGCCCCGGGGCGAGGCCTGGGAAAAGCGGCCAGGTTGGCACGTGGCGTGGTTGTTTTGGTGATAAAAGCGTCACTTTGGGACAAAATAATACAAATAAGCAGCGGGCTGGAGGGGCTGAAGTGGGAGGGCGCACGGGGGCACCTTGGTGCAGCTGGAGTTGGGTGGGGGTGAAGCTCGCTGTCCGTGGGGCAGGCGTGGGAGCCCGCTGGAAACACAAAGGGCTGACAGCACTGGGAGAAAGTCCCGGTGCCAGGCTGGCAGCGGGGTGACCCCCGAGCTGTCCCCTCCTTCCCTGCCATGCCTGGGGGGGGACGTGCCACGCGTGGGCAGCGCCAGACGCTGCAGCACCCCGCCTCCCCCCGGCAGCTGGATTTTTGTCTGGGATCCCACTGCTGAGTTTTCCCAAACCTGACGAATCAACCCCCCCGAGAACCACCAGCATCCTAAAGCCCCTGCCCTAAATCCCCTCTTTTGCAACCCGCTTCCAACATAGGGCAGAGGGAAACACCCACAGCACCCAGGGCTCGCGGGAACTCAGGGAACCCACCACCCGCTGCGCTCAGCTGGCACCGGGTTTTATGAGGCTTTTGTGTGCAGCCTGCCTGGCCCCATAAATGATTCACCGGAGAGATAAAGGGACTTGGGAATTTTGCCAACCCTGAGGACACGTGTGGGGCTGCTCCAGTCCCAATGCTGGGTACCACCGTGGGGGCCGTGGCGTGGTTACGCTGCCGCTTTGTGCAGCCTGGGCTCAGGATGAACCAGCACAGTGTGAACGGGCTGGGGAGCACCAGCGGTGCCCGGGATTCCCCTTCACTGGTGGGGATTAAGTGGTGCTGGAGCACCCAGATTCCCTTGCCAGGATGCTCACTCCCACCCCGAGCCCAAACCCTGTGGGATTTGTGCTTTGTGCTCACCAGCGATGCACAGACACAAGGGACTGGCCCCGGAGAGACGCAGCCTCCCCAAAGGGAACCCAAAACCCTCCTGCTGCTGCCAGAGCAGGCAGCAAAGCCCCCACCGCCTGCTCCCCTCGGCTGCTTTGTTCGTCTCCATGTTGTCCACCCTGCCCAGGCCTTGCAGAAGCTGCAACACCCACCCGAGCCGCTGCAGAGCGCGGCCGGGCTGCTGGGTGGCAGTGTTGGGATGCACACTGCGCTGCGCAGGGCCGCGCAGCACACGCATGGGCGTGCGCCACGCAGGAGCATGCACACCGAGACGCGCAGGAGCGTGCGCACGCCACGGGGCACAGCGCGGAGTCATGCGCCGAGCTGCCTGCTGCACCAGGGGCTGCACGCTGACGCGCACACCTCCCCAGGACTTGCACGCTCCGAGGTGTGTGCAACGCACAAAGACGTGCATGCGCCAAGGTGCGCGCTGCACCAGGGGTTGCACGCGCTGACACACATTGTCCAAGGAATTGCACGCTCACTGCACCAGGGATCGCGCACACCGACACGCATGTTGTACAAGGGATTCTGAGGTGGGCTCTGCACCAGGAATTGCACACCCTGACATGCACATTGCACAAGGAATTGCACGCCCACTGCACCAGGAATTGCCCACTCCAAGGTGGGCAACACAGCTTTGCGCACGCAAAGGTGCATGCAGCACAACGGATTGCACGCACGGACATGCACGTTGCACAAGGCTTTGCGCACTCCAAAGTGCGACCACGAACTGACCAGTCCCACCACGTCAACCCCACCCAGGCCCTTGCTGTGCCCTGCAAAGCAGCAGCCACCCCCACTTCACCCCCATGGGATCTGCGGGGGGCCCTGTGCCTTCCCTGGCTGCTGGAATCCCAGCCTCAAGCACGGTTTTTTTGGACGCGCGAGTACGCCTGGCTCCTGAGCTCTGCGTGTTCACCCAGGACCTCCAACGCCAGCAGGGCTTTATTCTCCTGGCTGCCAGCCGAGCACCTTCGTTACAGCAGGGCTGCGTGATGCTGCGAGCCAGGAACACCGCGTGCATCCCCATGGGCACAGCAGGGCCATCGGGCAGCAGCAGCAGCAGCGGTGGTGGAGCTGCAGCCCCTTCCCCGGCCAGCCCGGGGGCCTCCCAGCTGCAGCGGCGCGGGGCCGGATGCGCAGACCCAGGGCCCCTGCGAGGCGGTTTTGGGTTTCAGCACAGCCCCTCCGCCCGCATTCCTGCTTTCCCGGGGGCCTCGCTGCAGCCAGACCCTGAAAAAGCAGGGAAAGCCCCCCCTGCACCCTGGGTGACGTGTCCCCACGGCTGCTCGCCCCGCGACGAAGCGTGGAGCAGCCCGAGGTGCCGTGACTCGGGGAGGTGAAGCCTTCCCTCCTGCAAGAGGAGGCCCCCCCAGCCCCTGCTCTTCCCCAGCGAGACAAAATTCAACTCATGGCTCCGAATTGCAGCTCCCCATCCCACCATGCAGACCCCGCAGTGAAGATGGGTGCCCACGCGTGAGGCTCGGGACCAGGCTCTGAGGAATTGCCTCCGTTTCTCCCAGATGGGGGAATATGGCCACGTCCTGGCTGGGGAGCACCTCTGGGCGTCCCCTGCATGCACAGGTACCTCTGTGCGAGCCGCTCAGCCCCCCCATGCCTCAGTTTCCCCATGTGCAGGGCTCCTTCCAGCCCCACCAGGAACACACAAAGCCCCAATGCAAGAGGAATGGGTACAGATGTACCTACAGAGGGGGGCAATAGGCTACAAGGGCTCCCAGGCTGCCCAAGAGCCCAAACCCCACAGTGACCCCAGGAGCAGATGGACCTTCCTCCCAGAGGGATCCTGCTTCTGCTGGGGGGTGTTTTGCAAGCACACGAGACAATACCTGACATCCCTGGGGGGACATAAAGCCATTTGGGGACTCGAGTCAGCCCTTTCTGCCAGCTCCCCCATTTCCCAGCCCCGTCCCCTCGTGCAACCAGCAGAGGCCGGGTGGGAGGTGCGGCGGTAATCCCTGAGGCCCCGTTCCTAATCCTGACTAATGGACCCTTTTCACCTCCACAATGGGGTTATCCATCTGGAAGGCCATCTCCGGGCTCAGGAAGCCACAGCTGGTGCCCCCCCTCCAGCCCCAAACTGCAGCCCCTTCCCTGAACCCAAATCCCACCCCACTGCGTGCCGGGATGGACCCCGTCCCCGTGCTCCCTGCTGCACCCACCCCAACACCCCCAGCCCCACCAGGCAGCCAAACCAGCCCCTCACCTCACCAAAACCCCAAGCCATGGGCTGCAAAATGCCCCCCAGCCCCTCCCAGCCCTTTATAGGGAGCTCCCAGCTGGGTCCCGTTACAGCTCAGGGCTCGTAGCCACAGGCGGCTGCACCCTTAAAGAGCTGGGGCCTTGCTTTGGGGGGCTTTGGGAGGGGGACCCCTGGTCCTGGGGGGGCTTGGCCTCAATTTCCCTCCTGGCTGAGCCCTCTCACTGCTTCAGGAGAGGTCTGCACACAAATCTGCACACCCACGGGGCGCAGCCTCTGCGGGGACAGGGGTCTCTGTGCCCACCCCCTGCAGCAGCGACCTGCGAAAGGTGCCCGTGCCCCAGCCCCAAAGCTCGAGCTCCGGGGAAATGCATGCACGAGCCCCCTCCTCCTCCTCCTCCTCTTCATCTCCCATCCTCAGCAGCTTCCTCCAGGCCCGGGCAGGAAACACCGACATCCTCCCCGCGGCCCTGACTCATTTCCAGCCGCCCCAAGGCCCCTCCGCTCCTCCCGGCCCCCTTTTGGGATGCACCGCGCCTGCTCCTGTGTGATGCTGCACGGGGATGGGGATGGGGGACCCCGTCCTGGCCCTGCTCCCACCAGCTTTCAGTCCCGAGGGAGCAGCCTCAGGATTGGGGTTGGGGCATCTCTGCCCACCAAACCTCCCTCAGCCCCATCTGTGGGGTCTGCAGCGGGGACGGGGCAGCGCTGGCGGTGCTGGGGCTGCAGGATGCCACCAGGAGGGAGCTGGGCCGCCTCGCCCGGTGGTGCTGTGCGGCTGGGGCCGGCTTATTTTGGCGAGCTGCGTGGGCAGGCGCTGGCAGCACGCTTTCGGCTGCGCTGCAAATTCTTCCGCGCCGGCTCCTCGCCGCAGCGGCTGATGGAGGAGGGTACAGGGATGTGCAGGAGGCAATGGGGACCGTACAAAACCCTTCCTCCCGAACCCCCCCCTCACCGGGGCTGCAGCAGCTGGTGGCTGCGAGGGGTGATGGCCACGGGCCAGAAATGCGGCCCTTCCCTGCGTTTAGCTTCCCCGAAATCATGTTCTCCCATGGGATGCGCGGGGATGCCCCCGTCCCCCGTGGGACACGGGGACGCGTCGCTGCCACCGCTGTCCCCCGTGTAGCATCCCCATGGGAAGCCCCCGACGCACGACCCGCAGCTCTGGGACCCCCTCTTTGGGCTGCCCTTTGTTTTCCTCTTGCTGCTGCTTTTTTTTTTTTTCTTTTTTTTTTTTTTTCCCCTTCCTTAAATCCACCTAATGCAATTTTAATGAGGCCAGGGCGCCTGCCAACTGTTGGGAGAGCCTCCACCGAGGTTCCTGGGGGCAGCTGGCAGCGAGGCCGGGGCTCCCGGGGTGTCCCCATCCGTGTGTCCCCCACCCCCCGGCAGCTGCCAGGAACCGCAGCCTCTGCCCGGGGTTTGGGGTCTGGGTGCTTTGGGGGAAGCCCGAAATCTCGCAGGGATCAGAGGAGCTGAATCACCTCCTGGGTTTGCTACCAGCTCGCGACGCTCCTCGCCCGTTACATCCCTGCGGGCGGGTGCCGCGGTGCGTGGGGTGTGCGCGAAGGCGTGACACCCGCCGTGCTGCCGGGGGGGGGGCGGCTCAGAAATACCCCGAGCCCCGCGGGATTGAACTAAATACGGGGAAAAATGCAAAGGGCCCTCCCCAGCCCCACGGCTGAGCCCCTGCAGGGGGTACCTGCGATAGGGGGCTTCCATCTCGCTGCCACTGCGAGGGACACGCGCAGCCCCGGGTCCCCGAGGAGCCAAACCCGATCCCTGCAGCAACGCCCCCAAAAAATCCTTCCAGCAGGGACAAGGAGGGTGCGAGGGCTCTGCAACCTCCTCGCCAAGCAAGGGGAGAGCAGGGGGTGAAATCAGCCCTCCTTGCCCCCATGCCTGTCCCCAGGCCCCGTGTTCAGCCCGATTTCACCAGCCGGGCCAAAAGCTCCGCGACTTTCTGCAGGCGAAGCCGAGCTGCAGCAAAAAGCACCCGGGGAAGGTGCAAAAAGCGAGGGCAGGGTGGGAGCCAGGCCCCAACCCGCCTGCAGCCAGGGCTGGGCTTTTCCTCTGGGCTTTTCCCCGAGCTGGGCTTCGTGGGAAGTCCCGGCAGGGGCAGCGGCCGTGCTCCAGAACCCCCCCCATCATTTATGGCCTCATCCTGGGGCCGGGGACCTGAGCTCCTGTGGCCTCAGCAGCTCCCGGTCACAGCAGCTTGCAAATGCAATGCAGAGAGGGAACGGCAGCGCCTTTCTTCCTGCTCCACCACGCACAGCAGCTCGTGGGAGACGGTTTGAACGCTGCACCCCCAGGCCAGGGGGCACCAAGTCCCCTTGGGGACACCCGGGGACATCCCTCTGCCCCGCTGCGCCGGCAGTGCCAGCCAGCGCTGGGGAGAAAACTCTCTATTATTTTTTTTTCCCCTGCATAATTGCCTTTTTTTTTTTCTTTTTTTCCCCTGCTGAGCAGAAAGGCCGCTTCTTTCCCAGCCTCGCACCATCTGCCCGCTGCGGCAGGAGGAGGCAGCTGCGGGCCTGGGCAGCTGCACGGCCCCCGCGGCCGGGTCCTAACGTCCTGCGGCTGCTGCTGCTGCTGCTGCTGCTGGCCGGGGGGGCAAGGAGAAAAAAACCACCCCTGCCTCGCTGGAGGAGGAGGGTTCTGCTCCCAGCCCGGCCGTGGCGTTGCTTCTGGCTGCAAGCGAGCTGGATTTGGGGCAGGGGCAGGGGCAGGAGCAGGGGCAGGGGCAGGGGCAGGGGCAGGGGTAGGGGCAGGAGTAGGAGCAGGGGCAGGGGCAGGGGCAGGAGCAGGGGCAGGGGCAGGGGCAGGGGCAGGGGTAGGGGCAGGAGTAGGAGCAGGGGCAGGGGCAGGAGCAGGGGTAGGGGCAGGAGTAGGAGCAGGGGCAGGGGCAGGAGCAGGGGCAGGAGCAGGGGTAGGGGCAGGGGCAGGAGCAGGGGCAGGGGCAGGAGCAGGGGCAGGGGCAGGAGCAGGGGTAGGGGCAGGAGTAGGAGCAGGGGCAGGGGCAGGGGCAGGGAAGACAAGCAGACTGGATGGGAACCAAACCCCCTTTGCACCGATCCCGGCTCCAGCTCTGCCCCAGGGGGGTTGTGCCAGCAGCCCCCGGGCAGGGCGGGCGGCTGGGTGCAGCCCGCAGGCGGGGGAGCCGCTGGAACCAGTACGCCCAGTGCAAAACCAGCGCAGCCTGGGGGCCTGGGGAGGTGGGGGTGGATGCAGTCGTTCCTGGGGATGGTGCCAGCGGCTCCTTGTCCCGCTCCAGCCCGGTTCAGCTCCCTGATCCGGCCGGAAAACACCCACATCCCTCCGTTTTCCCCCGATTTTCTGTCCCGCGGTGCCGCTGCCACCCCGCTCCCCACCGTGCCCCCCAAACACGGCCCCGTGCACACACAGGGACCCCCCCCCCATGGGGTCCCCCTGCTTTGCCACGTCCCTGTGTGGGATTCAGCACGGATTTGGGGCCACATCAGCACTCGGACACCCACCGAGTCCCCTCCCCAGCCCTCTGCCACCCCGTGCCCACAGCGGCTCTGCGGGGGGGTGGGGGGAAATTGGGGTTTCCCCAGCCCTGGGTGCCTGGCACGGGGCATTCAGATGGCTGGGGGGGGGTTGGGGGCCACAGCACTGCCCCCCCTTTCTCCCTGCTGTCCTTCAGCCCTGCAGCACGGCCAACGGGGGGGGGGGGGCACATAATTGGGGAGGGGTCTCTGGCGATGTAGGATGAGTCTTGCAAGGGGATGGGGTCTTGCAATTCAAGGGGGAGCCTTGTCTTATAATGGGGGGGGTCTTGCAACACACTGAGGTCTTGCAATGCTTGGGGGGGGGGGGGTCCTGCCATGCGGGGGGGGGTGCTGTGCAGTGTGGGTTTGATCCTGCCTTTCAAGGGGGGGGGGGTCTTGCTTTGGGAGGAGGGGTCTCACAGAGCCAAGGGGGTCTTGCAACGCTGAGAGGGTCTTGCATTATGGGGGGGGCACTGCAGGACGGAGGAGTGTTGAAATGGGGGGGGGGTCTTGCAACGCCGAGGGGTTCCTGCAGCGCGGGGTGGGCTTTGCCACGCAGGGGGGGTGTTCCTGCAGCGGGGGGGGGCGGTCCCGCAGCACGAGGAGGCTCTCGCTGGGCAAGGAGGGAGCGTGCAATTTTTTTTTGGGGGGGGGGGGGCTCCTGCAACGAGAGGGGGGGGGTCCCTGCGAGGCAGGAGGGGGCTGCACAGGGGGGGGGCGGGGGCTCGGAGGGGCCGGGGGCGGCGCTGCGGCGGCGGGGCCGTATAAAAGGCGGCGGGGCCGTATAAAAGGCTGCGTCGGGGCCGTATAAAAGGCTGCGTTGGGGCGGCAGCGGCGGCGGCAGCAGCAGCAGCAGGATGACGGCGAACGGGACGGCGGAGCCAGTGCAGATCCAGTTCGGGCTGATCAACTGCAGCAACAAGTACCTGACGGCCGAGGCCTTCGGCTTCAAGGTGAACGCCTCGGCCGCCAGCATGAAGAAGAAGCAGATCTGGACGCTGGAGCAGGACGGCGAGGACTCCAGCGCCGTGCTCCTCAAGAGCCACCTGGGCCGCTACCTGGCGGCCGACAAGGACGGCCGGGTGAGCTGCGACAGCGAGGAGCCGGGCCCCGACTGCCGCTTCCTCGTGGTGGCCCACGGCGACGGGCGCTGGTCGCTGCAGTCCGAGCCGCACCGCCGCTTCTTCGGCGGCACCGAGGACCGCCTGTCGTGCTTCGCCCCCGCCGTCTCGGCGGCCGAGAAGTGGAGCGTCCACTTGGCCATGCACCCGCAGGCCAACCTCTACAGCCTGGCCCGCAAGCGCTACGCCCACCTGGGGCCTCGCCGCGACGAGCTGGCCGTGGACCGCGACGTGCCGTGGGGCGTGGACGCGCTCATCACCCTGCTCTTCGTGGAGCAGCGCTACAGCCTGCAGAGCTGCGACCACCGCCTGCTCCGCTGCGACGGCCGCCTCGTCCCCGCCGCCGAGCCCGGCACCGCCTTCACGCTGGAGTTCCGCTGCGGCAAGGTGGCTTTCCGCGACGGCGAGGGACGCTACCTCGCCCCGTCGGGGCCCAGCGGCACCCTGAAGGCTGGCAAGAGCAGCAAGGTGGGGAAGGACGAGCTCTTCGCCCTGGAGCAGAGCTGCCCGCAGGTCGTGCTGCGCGCCGGGAACGACCGCAATGTCTCCACCCGGCAAGGTAGGGGATGGGGACGTGGTGGGAGAGGGATGGGGACACGGAGAGGGATGGGGACGTGGAGACGGAGGGATGGGGACATGGAGACGGAGGGATGGGGACACGGGGCGATGCACCCCCGTGGTGCTCTCAGCATCGCCCGCTGCCCCCAGCCCTCCGGCACCGTCTCCTCGCCACCCCCTGCATCCCTCGGGAGTTGTCGCCCCCATGGGCACGGCCCCGTGACCCCGCTCCCTGCGTCCCCCCCGCAGCATCGTTCCTCCTCAGCACCCCCACATCCCTGGGGCATCGCTGCCCCCGTGGTGCCCCCCCTGCACCCCCTCCCAGCATGGTGACCCCCCCGCCTTGGGGCAGCAGCGACCCCGCAGGGTGCCCCCTGCAGCCCTCCGCCATCGCCACGTGAGGGGCTCTCCCCCCTTGAGCCCCACGCACGCCTCCCTGAAGCCCCCATCTCCCCACGGCACCCCCACCATGGCTCCCTGGGGTCCCTCCCCCCGCCCCCCCACATCCTGCCCCAGCCCCCTCCCACATCCCTCTCCCTCCCCCTGCACCCCCACCCCTGCAGCGTCGCCTCCTTGGGGTGCCCTGGGGGGAGGGGGATGGGACACACAGTGAGGGGCTGCCTGGGGGGGCAGAGGGGATCGGGGGGGGGGGTTCCTGGGGTCTTCCATTGCTGGGGAGGAGGCAGAGCAGCCATCCACCGCCTCCTTTCCTCCGGAGCTCATTGTTCACCAACAAAGCCCTTCCCAACCCCCCCCCCGCCTCCCCGAGCATCTCTGGGCCACGCAGCGCGGGGCCCTGGGGGGCTGCGGTGCCCCCCGCGTGGGGCAGTGCCCCCCTGATAAATGGGGGGGGGGGGGCGTGGGTGCCACCACCCCCCCGGCGCTGGCAGTGATCCATAAAATGGCTTCGCCGAATCTCTCGGCGGCGCGGGGCGGACGTGACCTACATGGAGCCGGCACAAAGGCGGCCGCGATGCTGCCACCGCCGCTCTCCCCCGTCCCCATGTCCCCACGTCCTGCGGGCGAAGCCACCGCGTGCCCCGATCCGGGCGGCCGCGCGCCGCCGCTCCCCGGGCACGAGGCCACCGTCGAACACAAAGCGCGGCCGGCCCCGCGCCGGGGGGGTGGGTGGCGGGACCGAATCCCACCTTTGGGGCTCGGAGAGGGGCTTTGGGGCGCACGCCGAGAAGCACCGGGCCCCAAAAAAACGAGCCCACGGCAGGCAGGGAGACGCTGGAGCAGCCGCAGCGTGGGAGCCGCGGGGCACGTCACAGGCGTGCCAAGTCAGGCCGGCGCACGCCGGGCGCGGGATCGGTGCGAGCATGCCTTGCCGCGGCACGGCCTGGGTGAAAAAGCACCGGGGGAATTTTTTTTATTTATTTTTTTAATTATTTATATATTTCAAGGTTGCAGCTTAACCCTTATCTGCGTGCGGGCAGCGACCTTGCAGCCTTTCTCCTCTCGGAGAATAAATCCTGCGCTGCCAGGCGGCTCCCTGAAAGAAAGAGATTGCTGCAGAGGAGACGGGCAGCCGTGCCCGGGCGCGGGGGCTCGGGGAGGAGGAGGAGGAGGAGGAGGAGGAGGATGGCGATGATGGCGATGGCGGCGCGAAGCTGCCGCAGCGCTGTGGGGGAAGGGTTGCTGCAGCCCTTTGTCACCGGAGATGGGAAAACCAGATGTGGGGCGAGGTGCAGGGCTGGGGGACGTGGAGAGGGGGCTGCGCTCGCCAAGCCGCCCGGCTTTGTGTGCTGCGGAGAGGGGGGGAGCCAAATCTCCCCGGCAACAGGGGTCTCCCCGCTGTGCACGGGCCCTCTCCGAGAGAAATAAAGCGGGGAGGGGGCACAAGGGGGGAACGGGGAGTGGGAGGGGGGGGGGGCTGCAGCCACCCAAGCGCCCGCGTTCCCTGCGGAAGCGGAGGGAGCTCATCCTGCGTGGCGCTGGGAGCGGTGCCGCCTGGCTCGGGTCCCTTTTGGGTTTCCAACGGGCTGCCCCTGCCCTCCCGTCGGAAAAGATCCCAGGGGTAATGGGCAGGCAGCCACCAAAACACCTGGCCAAGGAAGCGTTTGCAGGCATTTCTTTTCCCCCTTCAAGCCCTGGTCGCCCTGGGGGACACGGGCAAACGGTGTCCGTCTGTCCCTTCCCCCGGCAGCAGGATGGGGCATGGGGAATGTGGCTGCATCCTGCTCGCTGCGCCTCGGTGGTGCTCAGCTTGGACTTGGAGCCTCATCCTCGGGATGGCCGGTGTCACTGTCCCCCATGTGTGGGGTGCTGGGGACGCTGTGACCCCCCCCCATGAGGTGGGTGCTTGGGGCTGGGGGTGGCCCCGAGGCTCCCGGCGCCACAACTGATGCAAAAATTGTGCCCCTGGGGGTCCTGAGCCCCGCTGCACCTTAAAAAGGAGCCGGGGTGTTTGTGAGCAGCGAGCAGCTTCCTTCCCCTGCTGAATGGCTGCGGCCCAGCCCCGGCTGCGGCAACAAAAGGCCCTTTGTGGCAAGGAGGGTCCCCGAGGGCTCGCTGCGCCCCTGCCAGCCCCCCCTGCCCCGGGAGCTGCGCCTGGGCCGGGGAGGGGGGAGAGGGCGCGAGGTGCTGGGAAGCGAGGCGTTTTTGGGGAGGGGGGGGTCCAGGGGGCAGGGGGAGCCCCCCCCCAGCACGCAGGATGGGCAGGGGGGCGAGGAGGGGCTGCCCCCCCGCTGCAGGCACAAAGCAGGTCGAGATGAGGAGCAGCTCCTGGACCTGGCTGGAGCTGGGGACACGTGGGTCACGGTGGCAGGGTCTCAGCTGGGGGCACCGAGTGGTGTGTTGGGGCTGGGGGATGCTGTGGAGGAAGAGGATGAACGTAGGGGAGGATTTGGGGGGGGTCTGGGTTTCACCCCTGCCCATGACCTGTTGCAGAGCTGCACCCCAGGGCGCTCGGGCAGCCCTGTGAGCTCTCCGGGCTGTTTTTCCTAGACAAAAACCGGCTTGGTTTGCCTTCCTGGGGTAGCGTAAGCCCGCCCGAAGGAGATGCCCGGATGGGGGCTTGGCACAAGGACCCGATGGATGCGATGCGCTCCTGCTCCTGCACCCACGCTCACCTCCAGCCTCCGCCCCATCCCCGGGCGGACGCGCACAGGACCCCGCGGCAACCCCTTGGTTTTCTCCCAAGCTGCAGGGCACCCACGCAGGGATTTTTTGGGGGGACCGGCGCGCCTCTCGCCCCCCCCCGAAGCGCCGCCCTCCGGCCCCGTGCTCGGCCCCCCCCTGCCTCCAGCTGTAATTAGCAGCCTTGGCAAGGTCAGGGAGAGGCGCGCTGGCTCCAGACTGACTTTACCAGGAGCGTTAATTAAAGCCTGCCTGCAGCAGCCACCGCGGCCGGGCGCTGCGGGAGGGCGGCGCGGGCGCCCTGGGCTGCAGAAAGCGGGGGGACACGTGGCCGGGCTGGGAGGAGGACAGGGGGGACACGACGGGGGCGACAAGGCCGGCATCCCGCCATCTCCCAGCTCCTCCCCGCGTTTCTCCAGCCCTGACCCCCAAACCTTCAGCTCGGGCTCAGTTACAGCCCTTTGAAGCCTCCCCATAATTGCATTCCTTTCTGCTGACTCGGCGTAACCCAACCCCGCGCCGCTGTCGGGCTGGGGGCGGTGGGAGACACCCCCCCTCGCCGGCAGGCCCCCGCGAGGCGCAGCCGCTTCCCCCGCCTGGCACCGGATAAAGCAAAACCCCCCCGAAAATCCCTGCTCCAGGTGGGAGCGCGGGGCTCGCCGTGCCGGGGGCGATGGCATGGCACCCGCCTGCTCCACCCCTGGCCCGTCCGTGGTGCTGTGCAGCAGCTCCCAGGCTCCGTGCTGCGTCTGCAGGCCAAGGAGCTCACAAAGAAATGTGGCGTGGAGGGAACGCCGTCACCCCAAGGGGCTTGGGCACGCAGCTGGCGGGGTGAGCTGTCCCTGTCCCCGGCGTCCCATCGGGGACTGGGCGCTGCAGCGCCTGCCGAGGCTGAAGCAGGGCTCGTGCCGTGCCGGGAGGCGCTGGGCTCGCCCGGGCAGGGCTCAGCCTCTACTCACAAAGGGCTTTCTTGGCCGGCGCTCGGCTGTCGGTTACACGACTCTCAGCAGAGCCAGCGTGGGGCTGCAAGCAGCTGGGCTTGGCGCTGCTTTCCCAGCGGGAGAGCAAAATCAAAACCAAATGTTCCCCCTCCGCCGTGCGGCGCGGGGCTGCCACGCTGCGTCCCGCTCCTCCCCGGGAGCAAAAACCCGGCCCCGTGGCACCAGGCAGGGTTCGGCACACGGGGATGGGGCCGGGAGCGGGGCTGCTGGCAGCACCGTGATGGTTGAGCCGGCCCCGAGCTCTGCCCCACGCTTGGCCCCCTCATTTTTCTGGGATGGAGCCCTGGGAGCCAGCAGAGCCTTGGGGAGGTGCCGGGGGACCCCTGGATGGGGAGAAGGTGGCGCAAATGGGCAGCATTGTGGAGGTGACAGGACAGCTTGGGCACGGGAGATAAGATTAGGGACTACAAAGAAAAGCCTTCAAAGCCTGATCCCTTTAGAAGGGGGGTGGGAGGCTGATATGCAAAGCCCTGCTGCTCTGGCAGCAGCAGATCCTGCCCGTCTGGCAGGGCCCTGCGCGGAGGGTTTGGAGATGCAGATCCAGCGATAGGAGGCCACCAGGTAGCCGTGCCTGACACAGCTTCGGGGGAAGGCATTTCCACTTCAAAGGCCGAGAGCCGGCTGGTGCTGGGGTGCCCCTACAGAGGCGGTGCCTCCTCCTCCAGCACCCTGTGGGCCGCCCTGCGTGCCGGGAGCTGGCACCGGCACCGTGCGTGCCTTCAGGGACTGGGTGCGCGATGGGCCTCGAGCCCATAGCACGCATGAAGCAGAGCAGAGGAGGGGATATTTTCAGCTCGGAGAAGCTCAGCCCAGCCCGTGCAGCCGGCAGGACTCCCGGGGAAGGGGCCGCATCCAGCTCCCTCCCCGAAACCCAACCCGGCCAGCTCGGCTGCTCCGCTTCGGCTCCAAGCTACGGCTTGTGACTCCCATCCCAAAAGTATTTTTAGGCAAAAAACCCGCCAAGCTGGAGAGCTCTGCCTCCCAGCATTTGGCCCCGGCAGCCCTGACTAAGCAGGTTTGTTGGGCTGAGCGCCTGCGGGCAGATGTGCTTGTGGCCGGGGGCCAGCGGTGACCCTGGCACCACACCCGGTGGCCACGGGGCTGGCCGCATCCAGCGCGGCAGGGCTGGGGTGAGTGGGGTCCCTGGCCTGGGGGAAACCCAACTGTGTGGCACCGTAAGCTCCAAAATGTCCGAAACAGTCCAAAAATGGTGCCCGGGATGGGGGCAGCCACCGGCTGCCGGGTTGTGGCCACGGAGGTGAGCAGGGAGCTCATCGGTGGCACAGCGGCCTTGGCTAAGGGCTTGAATAATAACCCGGCTCTCACCTCCTGGAAAACAAATAACAAACAAAAAAACCAACCTACAGCCCTTTCGCATGTGAAAATACCCCAAACTGTCTTCGTTTTGCTGTGCTGGAGCCCAAGAGCCCTGAGCTGGGGCTGGGGCTGGCTCCACGCAGGCTGCAGCGCTGGGTTCTGGCCCTCTCCTTGAGCACCCAAACGGAAACCTGGGTTTGAACCCCAAATGTCACAGGGGAGGCCACGTGTGAGGGATTCAGGCGTCGCCAAATTGAAGCAGGAGCTGGTCATGGCCCCAGCAGCTGGGTCTCCATGGGTTGGGGTCCCTGTGACATCCTCCCCCCCCGGCACCCCCTGACCTCCGTCTCCGTCCCGCAGGGATGGACCTCTCGGCCAACCAAGACGAGGAGGGCGACCAGGAGACCTACCAGCTGGAGATCAACAAGGACACCAAGAAATGCGCCTTCAGGACCTACACGGGCAAGTACTGGACCCTCACCTCCAACGGGGGCATCCAGTCCACCGCCTCCACAAAGTGAGTCCCCGCCTCGCGCCCCCGGCCGCTTCGGGGACCCGCTCGCGTTTCCGAGGGGCTCGCCCCAAAATGCTCCCCAGCGAATTCCCTGGAGAGCCGGGGCTGAGCCTGGGCTCGCCCCCACGGTGCTCGGGAAGTCCCTTGGGCCACGTCATCCTTCCCGGCAGGCTGGGGCAGCCAAAATGCTTACCCTGCACTTAGAGCTGGCTGCTGGAGCCAGCCGAGAGCTGGGCGGAAAGGCCCCAAAGTGCCTTCAGCTCCCGGTCCCCGGGGACAGCCGGGGACAGAGGGCTTAACCCGGGCGGATGCTGCAGCTTCCCTCGTCCTGCAAAAAACCCAGCTGGATCAGGACACCCTGCTTCTGAACTCACGGGGGGTGGTGTTTTTGGGGGGGTCCCCGATCTGGCACGTCCCCCTGACCGCGCGCTGTGCCCCCGCAGGAATGCGAGCTGCTATTTCGACATCGAGTGGTGCGACAAGCGCATCACCCTGAAAGCCGCCAACGGCAAGTACGTGACGGCCAAGAAGAACGGGCAGCTGGCGGCCTCCATGGAGACAGCGGGTAAGGGACCCCACGGGGACCCCAGCCCCGGGCTGGGACGGCAGCGTGGATGGGGTCAGGGGTGTCCCCAAGCTTGGCACCTCACCCCCGTGATGCTTGGGGTGGGTGAGAAATAGCGGGGGCACGTGCGCCCTCCTCGCCGCTGGGTGCCCTCCCGGGGACCAGGCTCCATGTCCCCATGGCCTCACGCTGCTCTCCCCTCCGGCGCAGGCGAGACGGAGCACTTCGTGATGAAGCTGATCAACAGGCCCATCATCGTCCTGCGCGGCGAGCACGGCTTCATCGGCTGCCGGAAGGTGACCGGCACCCTGGACTCCAACCGCTCCTCCTACGACGTCTTCCAGCTGGAGTTCAACGACGGAGCCTACAACATCAAAGGTGAGGCCGTGGATTCGGGCCGGGGGCTCCGTGCACGTCCCCATTCCCTGGTCATCACCGCCGGGGGGGGTGTCGGGGCCGGGTCCCCACGGCGGTGGCAGCTCACGGGGTCCCCTCTGCCCACAGATGCCACCGGGAAGTACTGGATGGTGGGGAGCGAGTCGTCCGTCACCAGCAGCAGCGACACGCCCGTGGACTTCTTTTTTGAGTTCTGCGACTATAACAAAGTGGCCATCAAAATCAATGGCAAATACCTGAAGGGCGACCATGCCGGGGTCCTCAAGGCATCCGCCGACGCCATTGACGCCTCCACCCTCTGGGAATATTAATGCACTTTAGCGTACCTCCCATTGCCAACTTTCCTTTCCCCTGTCTTTTTTTCTTTTATTTCTTTTTTTTTTGGTTCGGTTTATGTTTTGTTTTGAATTTCTCCTCTCTGTAAAAGGATTTTCAGACTGGCTTGCCCTCCCCTCCCGCCGTAGAGCCCAGCGCCTTGCGTCGGAGGTGGGTCCCCCCCCCCCTTCATCCCCGTGAGAACTGGATAAGTCACCCGGCAGTGCGCGGTGCTGCCGCCTGGACCTGGAGGGTTGCCGAGGGCCCTTCCTCGCCCCGGCCTCGCTCAGCTCGGAGGCTGCCGTACCCCGTCCCGGCCCCGAGCATCACCTCAGTAGTTTACTTTCCTCTCTGCAACTGGAAAAAAAAAAAAAAAAAAAAAAAGGGAATAAGGTCACCTCCGTGCTCTCCTCTCCATAGCAGTGCCGGTGCCACCTCACCCTGCGCTGCCAGGGTCCCCACGGTCCCCGTCCGATCCAAGCCAGCGGAGACCCCTCCGCTGTCCTGTCCCCAGCTGAGGCACGAGAGGTGACCTTACGTGCTGCAGTAGGGCCAGCAAGCTGATCCCCTCCCCGGCTGTGCAGGTGGCACACCTGGAATCGATTTTGGGGTGATCCCGTCTGGAAAGCCCCGGCAATTCATCTCGCTGCCACCCTGCGCTCTTCTTCCTCCTCTTCCTCCTCCTCCTTGGGTCGTCCCTGCCCCTTGCGGTGCCCTGGTGCCAAAGGAGCTGCGGTGCCCAGGAGGGGACGGAGGTCGGGGTGGGGACACACAGAGCAAACCCGCACCGGGGGGCTCCAGCACCGGCCCCCCCGTCCCCATCAGCGTGCGGGGCCGCGTGCCCCTCCAACGGGCACAGCCTCCCCCGGGCGCCGGCTGGAGGCAAGAGCTGCAGATTTCAGTTTACAGAATAGAAAAGTTCCTTAGCAAACTTTGCACAGTGATATTTGCTCAGTACTTTTTTTTTCTTTTCTTTTTTTTTTTCTTCTTCTTTTTTTTTTTTTTTTCCTCATACAAATACTGGAACAGCGAAGCGCATCCCTGGATGCCCACCGCTGATTTAGGAAGCGCCCCCGAGGAGGGGCAGCTCCCGGTCCACCAGCCCGCGGGGCACCTCGGCTTCGCCAGCATGCCATCTCGTCCTTACTGGAAGCAGAAAAGAAAAAAAAAAAAATAATGACCAAAACAGTATTTTTGTTAGTATCTATTTATATATGCTCTCCATGGCACTGTGTTACCAGCTGTTGTCTGTACTAGGTCTGCATTAGCGTGTAACGATGCGAGCGTTCGTGACGGGTGATGCTGAAGTGTCCTCGAGGGTGTTGAAAGGCACTTTTATCCTTCGGGTGGCCGCTCCCCACACCACGGAGCCTTTTCCCCGCGCCCCTCGCCCCACGCCAAGGGTGCTCACGGCGTCACCGCTGTGCCAAGACGAGGCCGGTGCCTGCCGCAAGCTCGGGGCTCGCCAGCCTTAAAGCCATGCCACTGTCCTCGGGACAGCCTCCGCGGGAGCTTGGTGCTAAACTCTCAGCTCGGAGAGCGACCGACCCGTCCCCGGCGAGGCGACGGCTCGCAGACGGGTCCCTCGCCGCCACGGGGTCCCCGCCGGGGCCCTACCTCGGCTCCCAGCCAGGCGCCCTGGAAAACGCGCCCGCCCGAGGCCGAAGGTGCCTCTCGAAGGAACCAAGTGTCTTGATGAAGCCCCGAGCGACCCTGTGACTCGGCACACACTTTTTGCTGGCCTTCACACCCGCCGTCCCCCCTCCTCCCCGGCCCCAGTCGCAGTTCAATCCGTGTCCCTCCCGCTCCGGCTTCTCCCGTGTGACGCTAGGTCGACATCTCCCCCCCGTCTCCTCTCCTCGGGTGTCGTGACTCTCCGAAAACATCTCACTCTGAAATTTAAGTTTGGGGTTCGTTCGTTTTTTTTTTTTTTTTAATTATTATTATTTTTTTGTAAGTGCCATTTGTATAACTTAAAAGAAAACTAGCTTCAAATGGAGAAAAATGAATAAAAAAGAACCTGCATTCGGACACGAGCGGTGGTGCGTGGTCTGTCGGGGGGCTGCAGCGGTGGCCGGGCTTGGGGACAGCGATCTGGGGCACTCGATGCACAGAGGCTTGAGAGCGTTTGGGGGCCGGCCAAAGAGCGCCCCAAAGATCGAGCTGGCTCTAAATGGCGTGGGTGGTGCGGTGGGAAAAGAAGACTTGCTTCCAGCAAGCGGGCTTAAAAGCAAAGCTGGCCAGAGCCCAGGTCACGTTTCAAGATGCCCGGGGCAGGCCCCAGCCCCCAAGCCCGCGTGTGTCCTCGGGATGCTCACGAGCTACGCGCGGGTCGGGGGGATGCTCCTGCAACCACCCCTCCTGTGACCATCCTGGGGGGCAAAGCTGCTGCCCTGCTTGGTGATACGGGGAAGGGGGAGAAAAAGGAAAAAATAAAGAGAGAAAAAAAAAAAGGAAAAAATAAAAAGCATTTGCAGCCCAGCCCAAACAGTGCGTGCAGTCAGATGAGCCAGGGCACCAGGACGTGCCCCCAGCCCAGCCACGGGGCGATGCAAACGCAGCACGTGCAGGTCACGGGCGGACGCTTGCTCAGCGTTTAAAGGTAAAGTTGGTTTGCTAGAAGCAAAGCTCGGGGCTGAAACACAGCCCAGCAGGGACCCTGAGCTTTGAACAAGCACTGGAGCAGGGCAGCGAGGGCCGAACAAAGGAAGGATGTCAGTCCGCTGCTATAAACAGGGGGGAAAAAAAGGCGGCTGTGCAGGAAGCGCTGAGCATCTCTGCTCGCTCAGCTTCCCGGCCACGCCACGGGCGCCCAGCACCTCCCTCCTGGCCCCTTTCCTACTGCCCTGCTGCCTGGCGGGGGGGGGGGGGCTGCCAACCCCCTGGGAACAGGGCTTTTAACCCAAATTTAACTTCGGTTCACCTCCCCCCTCCACGACAAAGCGGGACTGAACCCTTCCTGCACAGCAGGCACCGCTGTGCTGCCCCGGTCCCATTTTGGGACCCCTCGCTACACGGAGCCCCCAGGGCCCCCGCTGGTCTCCCCCCGTCCCCGAGCTGCCAGCAGCCGTTTCCTTTCCTTTCGCTGCTGAGCCAAAGGAAGCCGGAGCCCCGGAGCCTGCCTCCACCACCGCTCCTGCAAGGGGGAAGTCCCCGAAGCCTGGCGCAGCGCCGCTCACACCTCCTGGTTTCCATTTACAGGAGCGACTGGAAACCATTTTCTGTTCTGTCCGGCTCCTCTCGGCAGCGTTTGGAAGGCATCAGAGGCTCCCGCAGGAGGGGCAGGGGGTTCTGCCTTGCAACACCCCCCGCTGCTCGGCCCCGCAGGCTGAGACCCGGCACCGGGGTCCTGCCCCCACCGGCCACCGTCCCCAGCACCCCACAGCGGGGACGAGGCTCCCGCTGCAACCAAAGCACGGAGGTGAAAGCCAGAGTGCACAAATTTATTTACAAAAATTCAAATTACAATATAATACAGGAAACTTTGTACACACAGAATATTAGAATGGTTTACTACCGGAAGGTAAAGAAAAATATTTTATTTTTTTTTAATAAACCACCTATTCATTTTCAGCTATCGTTATACAAAGTTGCAGAACATGCACATCTTTACAGGGTTTCTTTCTTTTAATATAACGTTTTGCTAAGTGCAAATACTAAGTTTCTCTCTCCACCTTTAAGGCAAGTAAAACGGGACACTGCAATTAACCATAACAAGTACCTGGAGAGGAGCAACCTGGGCACAGCGACCTCCCCGCCGCCCCGAGGAACAGCGCATGGCAGGGGCTGCAGGGCCGGGGGGGAAACGGGACGCAGAACTGAAGGGCCTGGAAAGGGGATTTCTGTGGGTTGTGCAACGAGTTTTTTTTGTTTTTAAATTTTGTTTTTAAAGTAAAAACCAACAACAGCCCCAAACGCTATCCGAAACCCCAACTGCTGGAAGCTGTGCGGGTTGGAGGGAAGGAGCAGCCGCGCGTTTTGGCTGCGGATGCAGTTTCAGTGATCTGGGTGTTTTCTCGGTGGGAGAAGCACCCACACACCACCAGGCCCCTCCCCAGCACCGGTTTCTCCTCTCGGACGCAAAGCAGCTCGTGGTTCTGCGGGGGACCGGCCTTCCCTTCCTGCCTGCCTCTCTGCCAGCAGCCTGACCATCGCTCCAGGGCAGCACCGCCAGCTGCCACGTCCGCAGGGAGGTGTCCCCAGGGTGCCCAGCTCCCAGGGGTGCTGGGGGTCAGCGCTGAGCCCTAACCGGGGGAACAGATGACAGCGGGGAAGGCGGCCCGGCTGCCCCCGACCTCTGCTGCCTGGCCCACTCGTTCTGCTGCAGGATGACTGCAAGCCTGCCAGGGAACAGCACGCGCTTCACCAAGGCCGCAAGCCTCACCTAAGGCAGCCCCCAAGCCAACAAGATCTCAGCTGCTGAAAAAACAAGGTTCCCTTTCCGCAACGGGAAGCCACCCGCGCTTCGTCTGAATGGGGTCGATTCTCTGGGCGCCTGATGGTGCTGTGAAGGGCAGCCAGAGCCCCGCCACCCCTCCGGAAATCCAGCACGGCACCGCTGCTCCTGGCTGCTGCAGGAAGCGTTTGGTGCAAGGCAGGATTTAAACCTGGCTAAAATCCTGCTAAGCAACAGTGGGGAAGCCACCACAGCCCCATGGCTACCTCCAGAAATAAATTAAGAGAGAAAAATTTTTTAAAAAAAGATAGAAGCAAGTGAATACCACTTGGTTGTTAATGCTAGAGAGAACATGGCACTGAGGAACATGCACGCTTCGTAGGACGCATTTCAAACATAGGAAACACCTGAAAGCAGGGAAATTGCCGGTTCAGCTCCAAAAGGCAGGGAAGTGCCCGCTGTGAAACCCTCCCAGGGGCAAGAGCCCCCCAGCTGGTGGGGAAGGCATCTCCTGTCACCTGGAGCTGCTGTCCCAGGCCTCTCTCGGGGAGCTTCCCACTGCCAGCACAGCACCGTGTGCCCGAGGAGATGCTGTGCCAGGAGCGGGTACGGAGTGCTGCAAGCAAGGGAAGGCTTGACAGGAGTCAAGAGGCAGAGGCAGGGAGTTTTAACTGAAAAAAAACACAGCCAAAAGACACCTGGATGCTAAAACACAGCGGGAGGAAACCAGCAGGGAACTGCACTGAGCTGGCTCTCAGCAGGAAGGAGCAGGATGTAGCACGGATCAAAACCCAGGAACAACTGCGCAACCGGACTGGTAAAAAACAAAACAAAACCATAAACAAGCCCAGAACTTCTGGTAGGAGGCTTTCTCCCTCCGAACATTTTTTACAGGGATCTGTCCCAGACAGCATAGCAAAGGTCTGGGGAAAGGGCTTTGCACCAACACTCCTCACACACCCCACTGACAAGCTCAGGCAGCAATTCCAACCCCTGCTCCTCGCACAGCTCTGCTTCCCCTAAATCCTCGCCTCCTAAGCCCAGCGATGCTCATGTTTGCCTTCTAGCACGCACTTCTGAAGCCAATTAAACTGCAATACAAGTTTTCGGGAGTTAAGTGTTTCAGAAGCAGCCAGCTCCCGACAGCACGAGGCTGCTGCCTGCGGGCTTGCAGGGATTTTGGCTAAGGGGGGCTCCGGGCTCGCCGCCGCCTGCCTGCAGGCCTACACGGGTACGCCCTCGTTCTGTGCAACAGCACACACCGCTGCCTGTGCACCAAACCACGTATCTGCCCCAGCAGCCTTTGAGAGGAGGGATGTGGCTTCGGCTCCGAGCGCTTCCCCCGGGTGCCCGACGCCCGCTGCCAGGAGCAGATGGGCATTTGGGGTGCCTGGATAACAGCAAAGCCAAGGCCATGTTTGGGAAGCTGAGAGGCAGCTTCCCTCTGGCGAAAAACACCTGAGCCCTTGGAAGGGGGCAAGCTCAGCTCCCAAAGATTGGGGTACCAGAGTCTCCTGCTATCTCGTAAAGCCCTGAGACAGAACACGGCTCTGGGGCTGCCTACGAGATCTGAGCAACGAGATGGCTGCCGCACCTCCTCACTCCTCTCGCAGAGCGAGAAATGCTAAACACACTAAGTCTACTTGGGTTTGAACAATTTATTTCTGCTGGGAGGCGTTAGCAGATTACAGGGCTGCTGGAGAACATGGGAAACCCTGCCTTGGGCTAGGGCAGCCGAGTTCTGTTACCTTGATCCTGAAGGTCTTACTCAGGTGCCAAGTCTCTCCTTCCTTCCCCCAAGACTCAGGCTTGTTGCAGCTGCTCTGGCCAGCAGGAAGGTCGGATTTTTGGAAAGCTCCCGAGGAACGCTTGCATCCCTGTGCTCCGCAAGTCTCACTTTCCCTCCCAACAGCTGTCTGAACAGACCTTGCCAAACAAACAAACAAACAACAAAAAAACCTGGACTCTCGACGTAGGAAGAGATCCTTGGAAATGCAGCACCGAGCCCTGTTGCAGCACAGGCTGAAATGTTGAATTGCAAAAAGTCCGGAAAAGCCACAGCCAGGGGTGTAGTGCGGGGACACGCGAGTCACAGCAGCCCCCCTTGCAGCTGGCTAACCCAGGGGGCTGAAGCAGGAGGGGGTGACGTTACCGGGGTGGCTTTGCCCTGCAGTGACTCTATGCCAAATGCCATTTGAACCAGGTCAGAACCGGTGTCGAGGCTGAGGGCCAAAGTGCATAGGCAAGTTGTGCTCCAGCTGAACATTGAGCTGGGGAAAATCGTAGTTCACCCTCATGTTAGGCAGCGGGGGCACGTAGGGGGCAGGGATGGGGCCTATGTTGAGGGGGATGTTATTGTACATGGGACGGACGGGAGGGAGCGGGAAGGGGGGGTGCACGAAGGGGTACGGAGGCATCCGGGGTTGATGGAGGTTCTGAGGAACAGGTCTGGGGATGACTTCGATTCTCTGGATTTTCTCCATGGGCTTTTCCACGGGAGGGCCGATCCGCTTGAAGCTGTTCTCTGCAGAGGGAGGAAGGAAAAGAAGCAGTCATCCTACAAACAAAACCCACTAAGCCTGGTCCGCGGTCGTACTGCCTGGTCAGCTGCTTTGCCGAGCGGAGAGGAGACATCACCGCACCCACAAGCCTCCTGTGTCCCCATGGTCCCAGCTACAGCCTGCAAGCAGCAGCCCTTTAAAGCTAGAGAGGCTGCCAGCAGGAGCAGGGTGGTGGCTTGCACACCTCTGGAGCAAGATTTTGGCGGTGTTTGGTGCCGCGCAACAATGCGCAGAAAAGCTCGCAAGCAGCCAGGCTGTGGGAAGAAGCCACCAAAACCAGAGCTGGGAACTCTATGCCCTCATAACACCCTCAGTCTGATATCAAAGCGCAGATAAAGACTGTGACTTACCTCCGTTCTTCTTCCTTTGTTCCTCTTCAGCCTCTTTCTGAATCTCCTGAATTATCTTCTCGTCGTCTTCCTAGAAACCACAGGAGTATAAAGAGTCAGCGGGCTAATTCCTGCTGCAGCAGCTTCCTGTTCTCCCAGTGCTGCTTTTCGCCAGGTGTTTGTACAGAAAGAGGCAAATTCAGCTGAATTGTCCTCGTTTGGGGACGACCTAGTCAAAAGCAAGGCTGCGACAGGGGACCGCAGCACAAGTAACTTGCACAGAGCCAAGCCTACTCCACCGAGTATGACTAAGAGGTTTAGATCAGCTTTCCAGGGAGTTCAGTGCTAAAATTCATCGCCTTGATAGAAACCAGAGAACTGCAACCCAGCTCCGCCCAGCCCAAGAGTTGCTGGAGAGCTGTTAATCTTTTAAATGGCAATAGTCTATTAAATATTTACACTATGCTAGCACTTCTTGAGTTTTTGGCCCAACAGCTGGAATTAACACAACTTAAATCCTGGCTCTATAGCTAAATGGTGCTCTAACGAGGCCATTTAGATCTTATCTGTAACTATGAGGAGGACATAAATCACAATACGTTTCTTTAACGTCTATCTAGACATTATAGCAAGAATATTCAGACTCGCTGCTCAACAAAAATACAAGAACAGCTAGAAGCTGAAAGCATCCTTCTGCCCCTCGTTTTTCTCAACCCAAAGCAGCAGCAGCCAGACCAAGCAGTGTAGTAAAGCCGCAGGTGGCTGCAGGTATCTAGGGAGCTGACGTTTACACCACCTTTTTATTAAAAAAAGGGAGTATGATGGATAAAGTCCTGGAAGAAGACTGTGCAACTCCGGAGCTAGAAAACAGGCATGCCCGGAGGGACAGCCACGGGCACCAAGAGCCCCTAGGGTCCCAGCAGCTCCCAGGCTTTGCCCAGAGCCAGCCCAGCGTTAGCATGAAGCCAGTCGCTCTGATTTGTGTTTCAGCATCAATTGTCCACATGCAAGGAAGGTGAAAAGATCCCACCAAGGGTCTAACGAGACAGCTCCCTCGTAGTGCCAGGCAGCAGGTGCTTCCGCTGGCCACACGTGCATCGGTGGCAGCAAGAGGTCCTCCTGGCCTCCGCAGGTCGCATTCGCTGCTGCTGTGTGTCCTTTGGGATGAAACACAGCCTGGCACTTCCAGAAAACAAATGAGAAAAGCTAAACATCTCCGACAGTGTTTGTGCTCTCGTGTTAGCGATTAGGGAAGAAGGCCAAGAACGGGAGCTGCTGGATGACACAGAACACCTGCGCCAGCCACCAGCCCCTCTGGGCCTACCTGCATCCGAAGGAGCATTTGGTTTGCTTCAGCAGTTCATTTGCAAGTGCTAACAGTGGAGCAGGAGGGAAATTCCACACTCCACACACCCCACAACGCGCAAGACTGCTTCGTTTTGTTCATCCTATTTCCAGCACGGGCCAAAACCCATCAATTTCTTCCTGAACACTCTTAACATGGAAAATATCTTCTATTTTGAATAGTGCTCTGGGACTAAATTCAAAATATGCTCTGTGTGTATCTACACTGAAATTATATTAGGTCTAGTCGGCCTCCCAATCTCACTGTCCTGCACATGTCTAGCAGCAATGCCTGGGAAGCTGGGATGTGCCCTCTTCCTGCTACCAGATAAGGTTTCCCTGGGAGACCGAAATTATCTTAATCTGCAGAAAGCCATCAAAGTCAGTACTTCCCTCCCTTTGATTATTCTTTGAGTCAATGGTTAAAATTAAGATTCTCCGGCAAGTTTTTTTTTTTTCTCCAAGCAGGCTGCTTCCACAGACTGTTAATTACAGCCTATCTATCTCCATAAAAAGTGCTGAAGAATGGCTCTTCTGAGCCTATGCAGAACTTCTGATTACCTCCGAGTATCAGATTGCAACACTCCCTGGCTAGAAAGCAACACGAGACCTGGGCGTGCTCCACAACAGGCAGCCAGAGATCCCGCGCTGCTTCGCTGAGCGAGCGGTGCTCTCCGGGGGTGGCCCCAAAGCTTCAAGATCTCACTGATTTGTTCCCAGAATATTGTTTTTCAATGCCATTGAAAATGAGATAGGCACCTCTCCCATCTTATTGCCACTTAAAAAAAAAAAAAAGCATGTGCGTTTTTCCAGTTTTTTTTTTTTTTTTAAGTTATGTGACAAGTAAGATGCTGATATTTTAAGCACAGCTGAGCACAACTATCCTATATCCTTCCCTTGCACAAAGGTAAAAAGCCTCATCTTAAAGCCTAGAAATATGCAAGAGTCCCTTTTAACCAAAGTGTTTGCTGCAATCTAAGTCCAGAAGTAGCCCTCCAAAATGGTCCTTTCCAGACACTACCATCCTGCTGCCATGGAGAGCGCAGCTCAGACGCTAACTGCAGTCGGTCCATCACATCCCAGAGCCAGGCTGCAACATCCCCTTCTTTTTAGACTCCTGCACACCCAGCTGTTGATAACGTCAGTCCTGCAGAAGTCTGGGGAATTGGACACATCAAGAGCACAACTTCACAAGACCCTCCAGCAGCTAGGGCTGCTTGACCCCCGGTTTAAACTGCAGCTGACCTCTGCACTAATGACAGATCGACAAAGCCATCTGCCCCGGGCTGGCGAGCCAGCTGCAGCCACCCCCCAGCGATGCTGGCTCCAATTACTGCAGCCCCCAGAGCACGGGGCAAATGCATAACTGCAAACCCCATCTGCCAGACCTCCAAAATGAGGCCTGTCTCGTAAGGGTAACACGAAACATCACCTCAAACGCAACTGCTGGAGAGCCCTGCTCGGCCCTGTCCCCTCTTCATCTTCAAGAGGGGGCAAACCCTGCAGCACGCCTTGGGGGCAAAAACATCTGCTGACTGCAGACCCAGGAGGGGAAAACTACAGACCTGGCTGAGTAAGACTAGCTCTGGACTAATTCTGACTGTCCACCACAGCGGAGGCATAACAAGCCACATCTGAGAAAACAGGTTAGCAGCTTTGCTGCTTCTCTGCTGCTAACCATCCGATGTTAGGACACACTTCAGAGAAGCATTTATACTTAAGCCCACATACCAAGCGTTGGCTCAGAGCCTTTTTGCATCAGTATTTCTGAAAAACTGGTATCCATTAATATAAAGAGAACAAAAATACACTGCACAACATGCACCTTCCTACTTCAGATCAGAACCTGACATTAAATTTGGCTCAGCACAGTTCAGTACACGCAGCATTTAGGAAAGATCCACATTCCAGCTGGAACAAAAAAGAAAATGGGGATATGTGCACATTAAGATAGTTTTAGGCTATTTGGAAGAAAAGCTGAGGCTGCAAGTTCTGGCTACTACATCCTGCACCATCATAGGTCAGAAGTAACAAATAAGTCTCCGGGCTGCAAATATACACCAAGCACAACAGCGGTATTTTTGCAATACACCTCTAGTTTTTGAGAAGCAGAGGCTGTTTTCTGATTCCACCGTAATTGGAGAGGGATGACAGACTCATTTAGGGGCAAAGCATCCACACCAAAAATTAAGTTTTCATTACAGCACTTAGGGCTGGTTGCTGTGGTAAGAAACCGTCTAATGTCATCTAATGGGGTGGAGTCAATTTTAAAAGCCTCTTGTGTCCCTTTTCCTGAGTGAGATCAAGACCTTGAATAAAGGATTAGATTATAATTTTAATAGCCTGTTCACAGGCTGCGTGGATTGAAGGGGTTTATCCTGTCAAGTTAACAGTCATCTTCCTGTCAGCTGCCTTGCCTGCAGCAAAAATAAAGACAGAAAAAGAAAAAAGCAACCCCCCACACCCCAGGGGGTTCTCAGCATGACCAGCCTGTGTGTTTCTGAGCAAGGAGGAGGTAACCAGGCTCTCTTGTGAGAGAGAAAATGCAGGGCAACGCTACAGCGTGGCCCTTCCCCGTGCTCCGCTGCATCACGGGAGAAGGGAGGTGGCCAAGGGAAAACGCAAAGGATGTAGGAGACGCGTTCCCCCTCCGTATCGGCAAATGCTGCAGAGAGTGAACGAGGTTATTATTAGTATCTGCACGTTAATTGGCAAGACAGGACGGAGCTTTGCCCCCAGACAGACAGCGAGATGCCGCCTGATACCAGGCCGCTGACCAGCCTGGCCTAGCGGGCTGAGGCCTGTGACAGGCCCCGCTCCCTTCTCAGCGCCGAGAGGGCTCCTGCTTTCCACCTCCTCCCGCTGAACCGGAATGCAGAGGGCACGGAGACGATCAGAAAGGATGGCTGGGCTCTGCTGGGTTGCGGACAGATTAAATCAGGAGCCGGGCCGCTAAGCCAAGGGCCTCTCATCGCCGCAACGAGGCTGAGGGGAGAAGGGGGACGCGGCAGCCAGAGAGCTCTGCGAGGGACGAGCCCCCACGTGAAACCTCCTCTGCCCAGAACAAAAGTGCCCCGGCGAAGCTTTTGAAAGCTCTGCCCTTATCTATTGTGCTCCTCGTTATCTTCTTTAATTATTAAGTGTCACGGGAAAAGGGCTGCCTGCCTCCTGAAAGGGAGAAAACAAGAGACCTGCTGACTGCTGCTGGGCTGCGCTCGCCCTCCCCTATCCCTGCAGAGGGGCTGGAGGCGCGTCTGCCGCCATCGCCTCCCCCTTCCTGGCTTTTCACCGCTTTCTTTTTCCACGTATGTGTGGCCACAGCCGTTCCCAATAAACTTGAAATGATTTTCACGACAGAGGCTTCCAAAAGGACTAAGGGGTTTTGTTTCAAATCATTCCCAGATCAGCTGCGGAGAGCCTGAGCAAGAACAGGCGCAGGCTGTCTGCTGCGCGTTCCTCCGTGCAGCAGGAAGCGGGATGAAAGCAGCCTGTGTTGTAGCTCCAGCGGGGCTCAGGCAGCGCTGCAGGAAAAGGGGGGGCCACCACGGGGACCAGGCGCACGCTGGTGCTTAAGAAATGCAGGATTCTTTCAGCGACAGACACGCCGTATCGAGGGCTCTCTGTGGATACCGCGAATTAAGCGTGTGCTTATGATTAGGGCATTTCGGAGCTCAGCTTGGGGGAGTTCCCCGCAACACTCCAAGCTTCTGTCCCCGCAAACACTAGGGTCGGTGCTGTGTACGTACTTCATGCAATTCCCTAACGGATTTCAATTTCTACATAGTCCTCACTCAACATCTTCTGGTTATAATACTAGAAAAAGGGTTAATTGCAAACACCTTAAAAGGATTAGTTTTCTGCTTTGAACTTTAATGAGGGGTGTTTGGGAGTGTTTTAGGAGTTACTGAAAACATCTTAAAGTTTAAAGTCAAAAAACTGCTGCGCAGTATCATTGAGAAGGTAAGTATTGCATTAAAAATAACACACATGAGAGCAGAACCTGGTTTATCAAAGCAGTCAAAACGCGTTAGTCACACTGCATCACGGGGTTAGTACAAACCACCTACAATGCACCCAGCACCGTGCACACAGCCTCAGGTTTGCTACAGACATTCAGAAGCCAGAGAACGCTCAGCCCCTGAGCTCGCCCTTTGCAGAATCAGTCCTCACCGCTCCATCCCTTGCTTTGTCCCTTATTGCATCAGCCTCTCGTGCAAGCAGCGATGCCTCGGCAAGCAAGCCGAGCCCAGGCTAGCACGGGCTGCAGAACACGTGCACCGGGACTTTTGGCCAAGCAGCTTGCTGGCAAGAGCGCGTGGCACGTGCTTGTGTCCTGCAGAGGTGCAGGGCACTATAAGCTGTAGCAGAAACGCAGCGATTAAGCGATTACTGCCTGCTACCCTGGAAGCCGCTGACCACAGCCTGCTTGCAGCTTGTCTCCGAGCCAGCAAATCCTGCACTTAGACCTCTAATTTAGACTCAAGGCTGATTACAGCATAGGAACTAACCTTTTATTATGGGGAATTTTGAAGTGTCTGCTTTATTCTCCCAAGATCATTTGAGACAAAGACTAACAGATGCTGCAGTTCCTAGAAGAATGCCTCTAATACATCCTAATTAAATGTCTTTAATACGTTTTTTAAGCCAAGCTAATGAAAAGGTTGATTTATCCCTTCTCAAGGATCATTTTAGACTCAGAAAACGTTAAACATTTGGAAAGGAACAAAGCCTCCCTATTTTAACGAAACCCAAATTTTGCCTTAAATAACGGGGAGTTAGAACCAAAACAGATTCTTCACAGAAGTGTGAAATTACCCAGGTCTGACAGAAAGCTAAAATCTGCACCCGTGAAACACAAACTGACAAGACAACAGCACTGTGACCATGCCACTGGTCTGCCACGAAGACTGTTCTAGCCGGGGCGTACATGAACACATCAGAAATCAGAACAATGCCCTGTCACCCCCTAACAGCCATGCTTTGGTGGCGCATGTGTGCCCTCCCCATTTTGCAGCAGAGCTTAATGCAGGGAGACAAGTGGAAGCTCCTGAGCAATGGCTGCAAATTCCACAGCTGCCCCAGCCTTGTCTTTTCTCTGCACGTGTGCAGAGCACGGCTGCTAACACACACAAGCCCACAGTAGATACTCTCTTCCCAGGCTGATAGCACTAGCCATCTACCGACTACAACAAAATAAAAAAGATTGAGCAGAACAAGAAAAAAGATGAGAAACACACTAGAAGATGCCATGTACCATCCAACAGAGCTGGGGTGGGGTTAAACCCTGGGATGGACATCATCCCTGATGAAGGACAAGACGCTACAGTGTCATTTTGCTCTTCCATATCCCCATGTCAAGGTTCAAACTTGCTCCCACTCCTCATATCTACCACGTTAACTCCTGCTCACGTGTCCCACAGGAGAATGCAGATCTCCCAGGTGGGGTTATGTTCATGGCACTGAGCCCCCTGCAAGGAGGGCGATGCAAACAGGTACTGATGATTTTACGCTCAGAAGCTAACAGCCGAGTTTCCTGTTATGCTTTGCACTGCAGCGAGGACAGTCACCCCACGTCAACTCCCCAGACCACCAATGCTCTGTCATCCAGAAAAAAAGGAGGTAGTGCCAGCTCTCTGCTGACGGTGGGAAATTTTCCTTTGCCACAACATTGGTTAATTAGAGAGCTGGAAAGGGGCCGGTGACAGTGCCCTCTTTGTGCTGCTTGCTTATTTATTTATTTTGAAGTACAGTATGAGCTTTTTGAGAGGCCTCATGTTTTCTCTGGCTCAGAACAAATGCCATTACTGAGCACAATCAGCAGCCTGACAGGAACAAAGGACTCCAGCGCTTCTGAACGCTGAATCGCATCGTGGAGGAAACCAGGGAAAGGGGGACAGGACTGCAGGGACGGTATAGCCAGGCGTCCAAAATGTGGGGCTAAGAGGTGCCTGGAAGCAGGTGTCCCTGCTTAGTTTAGCACCTCTCAGTGACAGGGTAAGGCAGAGAACAAAGACAGGCAAGCAGAGGACTAGGAAGCTTACACTTCATAGGAAGAAGGGAGTCAATTCGAGTGGCTTGCTCTTTGCTCCACACCAGCACAGGATTGTGAACTTTTCCTGCAAGACATGCTGGGAGCAGTCTGGCAAGCCGCAGCATCCTGAGACAAAGAAGTGTAGGAACAATTGAAGCTCAGACAGGCCCTGCAAAGGCAGATCCACATCCATGTTGCTCTACTGCTTTGCTGAAATCAGGAAATTCAGCTCCTGTTCCTACCTACACTCCCTTCCAGATTTCTGATACAGACAACCTCTGTTTACAGAAACGCTGTGTGAAAGTATCATCCCATGCTTGCCACAGCTACAAGATGCATTACAGCGTGAAGTTTTAAGTTCCTTACTGGAGCTTCCCTTACGGCTCAGTCCCTATTGCAGTTCTTCCTTTGCAGCTGTTGACAACAGCCGTGAGAATGGACACAACTGCAGCTCGGGACCTTTGGCTCGCAGGCACTTTTCTCAGCAGGTCTGTCTCTGCAAAGGGACTCGCAGAGTCAGCTGAGCGGATAAGTAAAGCTACTGGGCACCAGCAAGACAGCAGATGCAGAGCCGTACCAAAAAGCAACTCAGCTGCAAAGCCAGGAACGAGTCCCAGTAATCCCAACGCCTGCTGCTGTGCCCTGCTGCCAGCACACGCTGCCCACCAGCTCTTTTCACAAGTCCGCTCCCCAGAACGGCGCTCAGAGCACTTCCAACCAAAGCCCTTGTCTGTGTTTTTTCCTAAAGCAACACCAGTTGCTTCCAAGTCGCGGTCAGATTAAGTCTGTGCTGATGGAGGCTTTCAGCGTGTTTTTTAGCTGCCTTGGGAGAAGGAAAAGTCGTGCTTGTCTAAAACCGGCTGTTTTCCTCTGGTGGAACGCGTGTATTTCAACCCGCTGGCATCGGACGGTAATTGAAATCAGGGTGCGAATCAGTGACAAAAGCCCTTCGTTACTTACTGTGGGATCTGTCCAGAGAGAGCACTTGGCACAGTCCTGGCAGGGAGCCCCGGGCGAGCGGGGGTGCTGGCAGAAGTGGTCGTACCCGTTAATGGCAGCCCGGCAGAGGTAGCACATCTGAGCGCCGCAGCGGCAGGACATGCGGTTGCAACCCTCCGATTTAATCAGGCCAGTCCCACACTTGTGGCATTTTCTAATGCGGGCAGCTGTCATTTTCTCTTCTCTGCAACACAAGAGGAGGGAGAAGAATTAGAGATGGGCCGTTTGCATTCACCAGCCTGCAGTGAAGTTACTGCTGCACCATCCCAGCACGGCTTTAACCCCCTCTCCCCCTTCTCTCTCCTCCTACGCTATCCCCACAGTCCACCGCTGTTCCAAGGAGGTCTGGGCTCAGCTCCACTTGGAGCCAGCCCAGGACAACTCAAGAACAAATTAAGTGAAGGAAAGTCAATCACTTACTGCATGCTACGGCCCCGATTCTGGTTTCCATGCGAGCCAAAACACAGCGGTGCCAGGCTCTGGCTTGGGAGGAATTTAAACCGTAAGTCAAGGGACCAAAGGGCATGCGGATTCCTGACTCTGCCACAAAGAAATATGGTCCAGGAGATAAAGTTCAGCAAAAGCAAACTGTTTGCTGTCATCTGCTCGATAGTTTTATGTTTGGCTGTTGCTCTGGTTACAAAGTCGCCATGACCATGTATATTTTTTTTCAATGCTGGCTGCTACGCTCCAGATTTATTTGGTTTTCGTTAAATTTAAATCAGTAACTGAAAGATAATCATGTCTTTCCCCACAGAGACTGGGCTTTCCCAGTAAAATTCCCTACGTAAGTCTTCCAGAGGTTATTGCTTTAGGTGCAAAAGACAGGCTTCCACTCTAACAAGGCACGGACGGGAATCCAGGACGCAGCGCGGTCCTGTCCCAAAGAGGCAGCCTGGCAGCAACACGCCCCAGTGCAAAGGCTCAGCCCATGGCGATACTTCTTTTGGCACTGAAACGGAGAAAAGCCTCGCTCATTTAATTAAAAGACTTAAGAGTACAAGCTGTCATCCTGAGGGCCCATTTTCTGACCACGGGAGATCACGTTACAATTTAATTCGCCATCTAGGAGAACTGAAATTTGATGACAGCAGAGCGAAGGGGCTGCCTCGGCCGAGGGAGGCACGGTCCTCTGGCTGCGCTGACCCAACAGTGGGGAACGATCTATCCCAGCCAGCATCTCCACCCAGCTGCTTCAGAGGCCCTGCGAAGCCAACATGTGTTTGGGAGACGACAGAGAGGTATTTTAAAGAAGGATCACAGCAACAAAGCAGGCACAGCCCCACAGATTGCTCCATCTGCACAACTGGAGAAGCAGCGAGTGGCGAGGTGGAAAGAGGAGCAGCTAGGGGTGGGAATTTCAGCTGCCCTGCAGCTACACCGAGCTCCCGTGCGGTTATATCCAGCACGACCTGCGCCCAGGTATTGGGAGATGCACTAAGAATAGACAGGAAGGAAAACAAAATCAATTTGAGACTGACTTCTGTGAGCTGCAGCTGCTCTTCCCTCCTCTGCTCAACAGGATGCTGCTGATGCAGGGTTTTTTTTGGAAACTTTGAGCCCAGCAGGAAGTTTGGCCTGAACTCCAGCTGTGCTTCCCTTTCCTTATGCAAGGCTTCAAAAGGAAGCTTTTATTGTACCGTGCAGTACGACTCATCTATCTACGGCAACAATCTGCTAAAGGTTTTGAAACTGATTTTTTTTTTCCTTGTTAGGGACATGACAACTTGTTTCTCCTCCCTCTCACCCCTCTTTCCTACAGGGAAAGGAGTGGCAAGGGAAAGAAACCATATCAAATCTGTGACAATATTTTGTTCTAAATTATGAACTGTGAGATGAGCAAGCAACAATCATTCAGGCTCCCAGCGGAGGAGATCTCCAACCTCTGCTTGTACCGGACACGCTGAATCAGAGAGGAAAGGATTGGACAACACAGGCAATTCCCACTTGACTGTGCCAGACATACAGCTTCGTGGCTCAGCCCTCACTCCTCTCCTAAAGCCAGCAGACTTTGTCATCTATGGTAGCAACGAGAGAGTTCAGGCTTCAGAAGATTTCGGGGAAACACTTGAGATTTACACGCAAGTATTTCAAAACGTGACTCGATTCTGTAAAGATTCCTACAGACAGACTGGTTAGAAACAGAGAAAAACTACTGAGAGCAAACACATCCCTCCATAAAGCCAGAAAGCAGTAGCTGAGCAAGCCGCGCTTCGGCATGTTGTCACCGGCCTAGGTTTTCAGAAGGTAAGCTCCTTTGACTCAAGACGCTGCTTTGGCTCAGCACAACACCTCCCTTCTCCCCCCAGGTGAATGGAAGCAACACAGCGGGGGTTTCTCACCTCGGAGAAGGACCAGGTGCCAGCCTGCGAGACATCGGGCTAGCCAGGGGAACAGGCTGGTCTGGTGACAACTCTCCCACGTTCTCAGATTACCACCTGGATCCCTTGCCAAGTATCTTTCACAGAAAGAAATCCCATCCCAGGAGCCTTCTGACCCCTCAGCGTTGATGCCTCCATCACCTCCCTGACGGAAGGTAACGACACCCAGCAAGACTTCAGGGCTTCCAATGTTTACAACAACGGCTGAGTTTCTTACCCCCCCTCCACACCACTTTATTGCCTGTCGCATCGCCTTTACGATTTTATCCACCCCCCTATTTTTGCCTGTTTGTGGCCTTTACTTACATGGATGTCCTATATTTGATGTCATCCTTCTCAGCCAGCTGCTCGCAGGTGAGGTTCATGTGCTCCTTCCACAGGCCCTGGCACTTCCGACATGTTTCCTGAAGAAGACAGCAAACGTTGAAGAAAGAGAAGACCCAGCACACCACTAATAGCATTAGGGATTGGAAAAAGGGATTGGAAAAATTCCCATCTCTTCCCCCACCATGCTGCAGATTCTCAGCTGAGGATGGGGCTGGCAATTTCTGCGTAGAGGCACAAGGCCCCAGAGAGGCCTGCAGGTCTGTCCCCCACTGGAGACCAGAATGAAACCACCCATAACAGGAGCCAAGGGGTTTCCAAGGCACAAGAACCCAGGTACAAAAAGCAACTGGAGCTATCTGAAACCGTGTAAAACGAGTCTGTAAACCCAAGTTCATCCCAACTCGTGGTACAGCCACCAGGTCAACCAGTAGCTTCCAGGAGCTGGCTGCAGAAATGAAAACACGATGCTAAAGGTCACCAAGCTCCTATGCTTCCTGAGCAAGATCCTTCCCCTGCATACAAGGGGCTTTTAGTTCAGCTTGTGATGGAAAGCTTGCTGCTGTTTTGCGGTTGCATCAAGAACTCTGCCTCACCTCACAAGCAAGTCTATATTTTGCTTTGTAAAACTTCACGAAATAAAGTTAGAGCAGTTTATGTGACTAAACGTTTTACAAGGCAGGATGTGGACAAGCGTCCACAGAACAGAGGTGGCATCTGAAAAAGTATTTACAAATTCAACCAAAATAGCTGAACTAAGTTTAGAGCAAGTGACTGAGCTCTCCTGTTCTTGCAGGCTCTTCAGCACCAGGACTCAGCTCAGGCTGGTAAAGCTGCTCGGAGCAGGAGAGCTGTGGAGGCACTCTTGGCAAGGGAGCTTGGACTAACACTGGCAACACAGTTGATTTTTTCAGCTGGCTGTCCAAAGAAAACATAATTTTGTTTTGGGTCAAACAAGAGATTTTTCCTTTAATTTGAGGACGATTAAAAAAGCATCCAAATCAAACTTGGAAGAAGCGCACGTTTCACAATCCAACTGTTTCATCTTCAGGGCTGGGACTCGGGCTTTTTACATCCAGCTTTCTCCCCGTGGCAGGAAAACCAGATGGCTGTGAAGCATCCTCTTCCCCTCCACACCAAGGGAGGTCCCACGAGAGAGCCTTGCCCTGCTCCAGTCGCGCAGCTAGTGAGAGATGACAACTGCAGAGGCACCTTTTTGAGTGCATTACCTTCATTTTATTTTAATAAAGAGCTCGGACGTTCATCGGATAGACAAAAGAATTAGCCACCATCTAACCAAGAGTTCTCCTCAGCTCTCGGTGCCTTCTCTGCCTAAAGACACGCGCAGGCAGCAGCGCGCTTTTGATCATCAGACAAACAGGACAAAGACCAAAGCTCCCAAGGAAGCCACCCCTAGGAGGGGGGTGCAAAACGTTGACTTGTTTGTATTTGTGCTCGCTGGGAGCTGCTTAATAGCTTCGGCTTTCATCTGCCGAATGAAAGGCTCCTCGCCCTGGCTGGTGAGCCGGACGTGTTTGCACACCGCAGGGCACAGGGCTGGAGGAGGAGAGCCGAGCGTGTGTCCACGTCCCAGAGCTCAGCACAGCGTTTTGTCATCACTCACCATCCCGATGCACCTCGGGCAGGCAGGCCGAAGCTTTAAGGGGCTACAGGTGCCTTGTTTCTGTTGATCCCTGTGAATCACTCGTCCTACGCTGCATTTTCCTGTTAGAGCTGTTAAATCAGGCACCATTTTGGGTGCCTCCTCGGCGAGGAACCTCCCTCCCCTTTTATCCAACACCCAGCCAAATGCCATTCGAAGATCAAAAGCCCTGCGTGCTTTTTTCCATACATCAAGGGTTAAAACCGGTCGCTGGGGCCCTGCTACCCAGAACCACTTTCACACGCCAGCAACAAAGATTTCACAGCTTTCTGCCAGAAGGGTTGGCACGCGCTGCAGCCAGGAGCCTACGATTCCCAATTACTTAACTCCAGGAGCCTCCTTCGCTGCCGAAGTAGACGCGATGCCCTTCTGGAGCAGACGGAGCCGCTTCTCCTTCACACCAAGCCGTTCCCTTTGCCTTTTGTTACCGCCGCCACCCCGGCTTTGAACGCCGCGGGTATTTAAAAACAACGCTCTCCCTCGAGCCGGCGCTGCTGCTGTTTGCCAAACAGTTGTCTCCTCCACCCAGGAAAGGGATTCCTTTACGGGCGAGGAGAAAGGGAAAGGACAGAGCCTCGCAGGCTCCCAGATGTGCTGGCACTAGGTGAACCTGGAGGCATCTCACGGCGAGCTCCGCGCAGCGAGGGCCGTCACGGCTGGGCCCACGGCTGCGATCCTGGCCCTGCCTGGGGCTGAGCACCAACATCCCCAGGGTTTTAACCACCACCGTCACCTGCTGCACGCCTCCGGCCTCGACATTCCCCTTCCAGGAGAGAGAAGGGAACATTTTGGCAATGCACGGGCCATTGAGAGCTCAATGCAACTTCTCATTTAAGCGAGACAACGGCCCATTGTTAGCAGTTACAGGAACTGGTGTCGGACCCCTCGGCACAAAAAGGAGAGGAAAGTGTGTAAGTGTGTGGTTCAGACAAAAGCAGCTGCTCCAGGGCCATAACTAAGGTCACAGCCGTCGCCTGAGAACAGAAAAATGACCTTTGGAATTTTTACACCTACTTGAATCAAACCCGCTCCGTCGACGAGGGCGCTGCACATCCCGCACAACGACGATTTTCATCTCGACAGAATTTCCACAGAGGGTTCTTTTATTTCAGCAGCAGCTTTCTGCTCGGTAAAGAAATGTACTCTGCCATTTCCATATTAATTAACCTAAACACGCAGTAGGACGGCTGATTTTTGCAAGCACCCTAGATTATTTCCATTGTGCAATCTTGGCACCACGACAAGGCTACCGCGAGATGAGGCAGCATCTCAACGCACACAAAGAGGGAACGCATCCTTCCCACCCCCAGAGCTAACAGCCGGGGAGCGCATCGGTCTCCTCCAAAACCAAATCCTGTCCCCAAATCCTGCCCGGCTTCTCCTGCAGTTGACTGTGAGCCAACCCCGACCGTCACACAGAGGTACCCAACGTGGGAGAGCACGTTTTATTTTTGTCTTAACAAAAATAAAAGCTTTTCGGTTAAATTAATCCCTTCCAGGGGGGTGAATTCACTGTGTTTCCCCAGCCCAGCCCTCCTCCCAGGCAGGGCCAGCCTAACAGGCAGGTACAGTTAATACAGCTCACACTTCCAGGGCGGTTTGGAGAAGCCTTGGCACTCGTGAGCGGCTCCAAACCAGGCACGGATGCCGGAGATTAAGTATCTCCTGCCTGTTACATCTGCCCGGGCTTGGCAGGCGGCCTGGGACAGTCCATTAACGCGCTGGGCTGGGACAGCGGAGAGGAGGATGTGATGGAGAGGGTGTTTAATCACACTGTAATCTCCTCACTGTACATCTGTTAGAGGTAGTGGCTCCGTTTCCTCTCGCCGGCCGCCAGGAAGCAGCCGGGATTAGCACAAACATGTTTGGGTTCAGGAGGATCCTTTGTTCCCAGGGGCAGGAGCGCGGACGCCCGGCTCTCTGTGCTCAGGGCCAGCCCGCTGCCTTGCAGCGAAGCCGCCGCGATCCTTAACGGCCCTTGTTAATTGTCCCTGCCTCTAATGAAGGTAACACGGAAGTGTTTTATGGGAACCGGCCTCCCTCAGCACTTCCACTGATCCTCGCCACAGATGCTGAAGTATTAAAACACAGCCTCAACTTTTTTTTTTTTCATTCCATCCTCTGCTAAAAATAACTCCGAGGTCCAGCCCAAGCACCGGGGGGGAAGAAAGCCCTGAGAAATGAACTTCCCCCCGCCAGCCCCCATGTCCTTTCGGCCACAGGCGGGCTGTTGTTTGCACCGCCATGAGCCCGTCAGCACCCGCTTCGCCTGCTTTCGACCCAGGCGAAAACATCAGACGATGCCAACGGCTCCGGGACCGGCTGCCCACGGCATTCCTGCGTGCCTGCTGCTTCTGGGGGAGGTTACGCGAAGCCACTTACTGACTGAGCAAAATGCAAAGAGGGGAGGGATAAAAAAAAAAAAAGGCCAAAAAAAAAAAAAGAAAAGCTCCTCTCAAACACCAGGCAGTACACCAGGCTGTCATCACCGCCCTCCAGCTCTCAGCTCTCATCAGCCGCCGCTGATGGCACACGTGGGGACATCGGCGGCTGCGCTCCCCGCTGAGCCGGGGGGGGGTAACGCGCTGCATCCCCTCGGCCTGGCTGGACCGGAGCCCCCCGCTCGATTCCCCGCTCGATTCCCCGCTCCTTCCTGCTCGCAGACACACAATAGAGCAGGCTGGCCTCAAAACCGGCCAAGTTTTACCCCAAACCAGATGTGAACGCAACGGTCTCGGAACAGCACCTCGGGGCCAATCTGTGCCGCGCCGGTTTAATTACAGGGCTGCAATTCCCAAGCAGAGGAGGTAATGGGAGAACACAAGCACACAGCCTTCCTCCCCGCAAAGCGTCCGCTGCCCTGAACGCCACACCGACCTCGGGTAAAAGCGGGTGCAGACGGAGCTCCGTGAGCCCAGCGTAAGCACGGATACGCTCTCATGGCCAACCCCTTCAGAGCTGTTTCTGGGATTTCCTATATGTTAATTCTGGGATTTCCTATATGTTTAACTGGGATAAAGAGGATGCGATCCAGCCCCAAACAATCCACGTTGGTCAGAGCGCCTGCTTTAGATATGTAGGAACACCCAGCACAGCACAAGGGGGCTCGTGGGCATCCGACTGCTCCAAAAGCTGGCACCGCTGCGGGCAGCAGGCGAGATGAACCCCAGGCACCAACCCCAAAAGCATAAAACCCATTCAGCGTGGCAAAACGGGCACAATGCCTCGGGTGGGCAAGGAGTGCCGAAGTAGCGGCGGGGAGGAAATCAGTGCTGGGTGGCTTCCTCCTCCTCCTCCTCTTCCTCCTCCTCCTCCTGGAGCAGCTGTTCCTCAGGCAGCGCTGCCGCTCAGCGGCCGCCGGCCACACCGCAGCTCTCGGGGCTTGGGGATGGAAAAGGAGAGAAAGGAGGAGACGAGCTGCTGGGAAAAAAAAGTGACGTCTCCTCGCCTCGCACAGCCATGATTTGTTCTGGGAGGGGAAAGGCTGCAGGGGGAAACGAAGCCTGGGACTAGGTCTGTGTGAATGGGGCGGCAGGAAAACGTAACTGGAGACCCGCAGGGGATGGGGATAAGGAAAATCCCCGTTTATACCTGACACTCATCAACAGCGCTGGTTAAAGCTTTTACAGCCATGTATTAAACCGAGTTACCAAAAATGACAACTCCAACCAACGCCTCCTGTTTTACGTGTTTTTGTTAAATTCAGCATATCACAATCCCCCCTACCTTTAAGATAATGGAGACGTGCGGTGCCCAAAACACAGAGGAAAGCAAAGCAAGCTTCTTCCCCTCCCCAGAGCTCAGCTTTAAAAGGCTGGATTACCTGGTGCTTTGGCTGCAGGACGTTAGTATATAGTTAGAGACGTATAGAACCAAAATACCTGCAGTTTCACACCAGAAGTGCTGCTGGTCAGCAGTAACACCCCACTGCTGGTCAGAGAGGAAACTGCTCGCTTACCGTAATATAACCAGAGAAACAGCCCTGCTGCTGAAAATCAACATGGTTTAATTTGATCTTGTACCAAAGTTTAAAGAATTCGCCTACTGATATTTAAAAGAAGTATTTTTGTTTCAAAGTTACTTCCTCTTAAGCCCCATGGATGTGAGGAATGTATCACAAGTCCCAGGCAGCAGGACGGCTGCATAAATGGACACTGCAATATTTGCATCACTCGTTCATCTCACCAGGATCCCTTCCTTAAACTGAGAAACAAGTGTTTTGGGGGGTGAAGCTTATCCTTATGAGAAACAACACTTTTTCAAAAGCTGGTCCCCTGCCTCTGGGCAGGATCCAGCAGCTCCCCAAGCAGAGAAGTTTGGGGACAGCCGGGGGGATCGGCTCAGGCACCTTCCGCGGCGCTCATCCAGCAACCGGAGGCACCAGCAGTGCAGGTAGAGGAAGCCACCACTCGGCCACTTTATAAAGGTGGGTTAAATATAGGCTGTGACCTCACGCTGAAGACGTTCAAATCAGCATACCTCGAGTCACAGCACTCTCTCCTAGGGCAGGAAGTCGGAGAAATTCAGTACCTGCTACCGGAGCCACACGCGGAGCCGGTAACCAGCTTTCAGATCCGCAGGACTGATTGCAGGTATCAGCTGTACGCCTGCCCGGCCAAAGTAAATAATTAAACGCCAGCGGACTGGTTCAAAGCGCTCAGCACCTGACCCTCCTGCATCTCGCCCCTGCTGCAGATTGCCTTACTCCACTCAGCAGAGGAGATCTAAGAGGTCATCCATTTAAGCCTGTACACAGCAAAAAAGCGATTTTGTTTCCAATTGCTCGAACTCCAAATCAAGAAATCTAGCAGGGCTAAGTAACAGTAACTGTGGATTTGAAGGAACAATGCAAACCTCGGGACAGGAACAGATTTAGCTTGCAAGGCAAGCAGCCTGATTTTTGAAGGATAACTCGAGGGACTGCACCCAAAGATAAGGAGATGGTTAAGGTGTTACAAAAGCAAGGCACCTTATTCGCAGAGATACCTGCTAATGAAGCATTGTAAGGCCGCGAGGAGGAACAAACACTGGAGTTAATTTTGAAGCTTCCCTCTTACACCCCCACAAGACAAACAAATCCCCCATCGCCCTGCCCCAGACACCAATCCCTGCCCACTGCTTTCTGGGGCAGGAACTGCAGAGCCTCTTCCAGAGCCGGCTGTCCTGCTGTTCTCCTTGCCCTCTCTCCCCCTACCGTCTCCCAGATTTTCTTGTGTTAGGAAAGGATCACACCAGGAACTCGTTTACAGATGTCCTCTCCTCCAGCAGCGGTTGCATGGAGACCCAGGTTTATGTAACACACCTACGACCACTTTTAATGAGTCTTTGCAATATGGCAACTCTGAGAGTAATTCAGCAGCGTTAGCACGCTTCTTTATCAATTTAGAGCTTTTTTTTTTTTTAATCAGTACTCTCTACTTACAGCATAAGTTAACACCCCAGGTCATTGCAACACTTGCAAGGGATGAAAAATGTGAGCTTTCTGAGCAGAGTGGCTATGCTGGCGAAATAAACCCTCAGAAACCGTGCGAGTACAGCTTGCTTTGCCAGGGAAATTAACCTTGAACAAGGGGAAACCCCACAAGTAAGCTGCTCCCAGATTTAAGCTAGCCATAACAAAAACAAAACCAAAAAAAAAAAAGCAAAACCAAAGCAAACAAAAGCACGGAGAACCAGCAAGGATAGAGAACTACAGGAAAATAAGAACAAAATGATACTTGGCCACCTTGAAATCTCAGAAGTTTGTACAACTTTTCTGTTTTAATGCCTGCACGGTACAGAGTTGCCTCTTACCTGTTCCTCTCCATGCAGACACTAAGGGAAGACACTTTCGGAGCCCCTGAATTTGATCTGCACAGTACAGCAGGCAGATGGTGCTTATGGCAGAAAGTGAAAAACGGTGAAAACAGCCCTCTGAACTGCTCACCTCCATCTTCCAGATTCACCAGGGTGACACCGAGTCAGCTGCAACTCGTTTGCTACCCTAAAATAAGCTAGTGGTAAAAACCAAAGCCAGCGGCCTGTGCTAGCACAGCCTGCTGAAACACCCTGGCTAGGAAGGGTGCTGTGTGGTTAGGAAGGGCGCTGGGCAAGGCTTTGAAAGCCTCAAAGCACCAGGCAGTGCCGCGTGTTGGGAGACGTTGTACCTGATGTTCCAGTTGATGTTCCAGTGCAGCCAGGCACTGGACTTCCTCCCATAGAACAAAAGCTATTCAAATACCTGGTAAAAAAGAAAAAATAGACACCAAGCAAATGAGCATGCGCTGCAGCAAAGCCGAGTAAAGCATTAAGAACTAACCAGGGAAATAAGTGTGCAGGCAGCTCACCAATTCCTCTTTCAGAGCCCCCAGCTGACATTTTCACTGCCTCTTGTTGTACCCAAAGCACCCACGAGTCCAGACCAACACCAGCTGGGCACGGGTTTCCCTTTGGTGCAGAGGTGGCGAGAGAAACCCCAGAAGTGCAGCTTCGGGAGGGTTTCCGAAGCCCTACTACAGCCTTGGTAGATGTGATGTGCCTCCCCGGGGCTGCCGGGAGCAGGACACCGGAGTGGAGCAGCTTTCAGGGAAGGGTGAGACAAACGATACCCAAAATCAGGAGACACGGGCAGAGGCTGCAACACCCAAAGAGTCTCTTACCCAAAGCACGCGTTGCAATGCTGAAAAAGACCAACGTCAACCCTTGCTGTACGTACGCCTTCACATCCCAGTGAACAACCGCGGGTGTTTTGCAGGCAGGAACACACCAGCCTTCAATTTGCAGAGGTCTGAAGCGATACAGGAACAACCAAGGGGCCCTGCACACCCCACAAACCCACCTGGGCATGCAAGGAGCGTGGCAGAGGGGACAGGGCCACCCGAGGCCATCCCACACTGCGCCCGCTCACACCCAGACCCGTCCAGTCTTGACCAAACCGATCGGCCGAGCTAAGTCCTGCAGGCAGGCTCAAGCAGTATCCTGCCAAACAAGGGCCAACTCAGGACACTTCTGTCTCCTAATTAGAAGAGTCGTTTAATCTGTAATTTAGTTTTCATTTACGTCTTATAATCCCTTTCGATTCGCGTTTTTAGTAGTCTCGGAAAAACGCGGCGGTCGGAAGCACTTTGGGATAAGAGGAGGACCATCTTGGATCTGCCTAAAATAAAGCTAAACTGAGTGAGCACTTCCAAGGGGAGCCTCTCCACCCTGCCTGGCCCCGAAACAAAAGCTGGCAATCCAGCAAGACAGGCTCGCTTCCACGCAATCATGTGAGACGAGGCAGGAGGCTGGGAAAATGAGACAAAAATCAAGCTCTTGAACACAAACATTTGCAAGGTTTCAGGATCACTCCGAAGAAGGCTCATCTGAACAGAAGTGAGAAAGGAAGAAGAGCTGCAATGCTTTACATTGTGAAATCCCAAGCAAAGTAGTTCCCCTTCTGCTACACTTGCAAACACTGATCAGAAAGCTTGGTTCCCCTCCCCTCCCCTGCTTCTCTGTAGCACCAAACCAATTTAACTAAATGCACTGCTCAACTATTTGCATGGCATGGCTAGTCTATAAACCAGAGTTGTTGCAAGGCTGCCTTCTATAAAAGACAAAAAAATAATAAATTACAAGCCACCTCCTCTCCAGTGACCTGTTTAAGAAACAGCAGTAACTCCTAAGCAGCAGCAGTAATTTCTGCCATGACCCGACCACGACAGCAAAATATTTCCGTGTTGTATCGCTGCTGTCAGGCCAGGTTCCAGGGGAGGATCCTGCTCATGCAGCAGCAGGAAGGCAAGTTCCCACCATCCCAGGTCACAGATGGAGGAAACGTTGCTTCTTGCTGAGATGGGCTCTGCCAGATGCTCCCATTCACCCAGCAGAGGCCATCTCCCTCGTTCCACCCCCGTACGAAGGAGGCTTGCCATGAATCCCACTGATGGCTGTCATTGCCCTAAATAACATCGGGCTTCATCCATTCTTCCCCACGCTCTGGTTCGGGCAAGCACCACCGGGAAGCTCCAGCAGCAGGCGAGTTTGGGTGCAGACCTTCACCCGATGTTCAGTTTAGGATGTGCTGTTCAGTTTAGGATGCGTGCCTTCCAGTCCAAACACAAGACCTAGCAAAGATTGCTGAGACTCTCTGAATTAAATAGGAAAAACTTGAAGCCTGCAAGTACCGAGTGCTTCGGTAAAGCTGAAAGTAGGCGAGGATGAAGATTAGTTACCTTTGGGGGCTACCTTATCAAAAGGTTGGATTATTGACTTACACCGCACAGGCAGTTCCTTCGAAAGGATTAAGTGCCGTACCCTCAGAGGGTAACCAAGCCCAGACAAAAACGCAGTGTGGGATACTGAAAGATTAAATCAACAATTCTGGCAGCACAAATGAAGTATTTAGAAAGAGGATTGGTTTTTACCATCTCCCCAGCCCCAGAGCAGTTTAGAGATTGTGTTCTTTTTTCCCCTTGGACCTCTGCTGTAAAGTCAAGGGAAGGAGAAGAAAAAAAAAGAAGTGTGATCACAAATACGCTATTGTCAAACCAGAGCTGAAGAATGTGCAATTGCTACTGAAAACCATTTCCAAAGTGCTTCCCCGACACGTGGGGAAGTGTTCAGCTCCTACTGACCAGCTGGTAACCAAGAGGAAGCTTCCCATGTGAACAAAGCAGATTCCTTTGCTGCTTCCTACAGTCAGCAGCAAAGGAATCGGGATCTTCAAAGCCACCTTCCTCTGGAAGAGAAGCCACACGCCCACAGCTGGAGCTGTTATCTGCTGAGGGGGCGGCTGGAATGAAGCAGGAGATCTGTAAGGTGCTGAGATAGTTACATGAGCTCTCATCCTCCGGGATACCCAACTCGTTTGTTCCAAGGCGCACGCGGGGACCTAACAACCAGCCCGACCAGGTGGGAAGAGCCTTTCCCTCCTGCCTGCCGCAGGGAAGAGCGGAGGAGCCCGTAAGCGATCCGTCTTGTCGAGGTCAGCAGCTCCCAGCGGCGAAGGAGGCTCACCAACAGCCCTGGGAACATCGCGGCAGACTCTCCCAACCAGTCAGTCTTTCCTCCTGATTTCAGAGTTCAAGGGCTGAATGAGAAGTGAAACTAAAGCAGCAGCCAGCGTGCTTCGCAGGGAAGGAACAAGAGCTGTGCCACTTAAAAACTGAGTGGTTATTTTAAAAGATTGCCAAATAAACCATTTGCGTTAAAGCCGTGAAAGAGGATGTGAAGCACTTTGTAGCGAGAAAGAGGAGATTCACTTTATTAGAAAAACACTTTTAAGGTTCAAATTCATCAAGCCATTTGCAGCCACAGATGATTTGTAAGAGACATTATTGGCTGAGAAAGTTGTCTTTTGGCTTACCACCACCACGCAATTACCACCCAGAGGGACATTACCTCTCCTTAGCTAAGGAGAGGAGTCGGTGCCAAGTGTCACGCAGCAAGACCGCATTAACTGCTGTATGAAATGGCTCTGTAGGGCCCAGGAAGAAAACTATTCTGAGACATCCATTAGAGGCCGAGACACTTCGCTTGGTGCGAAACAGTAAAAGTAACTGTCAAGAAGCAGGTATTGTCTTCCTACGTGTGTCTAGATTCAATCAGAGTTTCCTAGACACAATCAGAGCATCTGAAAACCCTCCTTAGCTGGGCTCGGACCAGATAAACTTCTCCCCATGAAATTAAGAATAGTCATGATGCCTAATTGCTGTCTTAAGCAAGACTGAGAGCTTGAGGCACCCCTCGAGCAAACAAAGCAGGCACCTCTGGGTAGATGTTGTAACTCGGGTTTATTTTAGTCTAGAACTTGCTGTGTCGCAAATCTCATCCCCACCCGCTGGGAGCTGGTAAGACCAGCCCCTTCCCCCTGACCGACTTCTCGCTTCCACTTCTGACCCAGGATTTTATTGCAAAGGGAAACCAGCGTTATTGGCCATAAAAGGAAAAAGACCTATCTGCCACATTTCTGCGGAGGGGAGTCAGCGAGGAGGAACTTCAGCCACTTCCTTACAGCTCCGGAAACGCCGCAGGCCACCGCCATCGCCCCTAAGGATTAAAGGGTTTTCCCCCTTCTTCCGTAAGGGATGCACACAGGCAAGGACACCAGGCTGCAGAGAAGCACAGCGGTCTTGTTTGTACGGAAGACAAAAGAGGAGGAGAACAAAAGGGACAGCAGCGAAGAGGCAGCGCTCTGTCCGTCCGGCAGCGAGGGCACTCGGCTGCACAACGCTCTGCTTCACCGGGGGCTGACACCTCCTTTCCAAGCAACCCTAATTACGTAGCTACTGGAAAATGATGTTTAACGAGCTGAGAATTTCTTCTAAATCAGGAATGCATCTGTCCTTTTAGTTAGGGCATATTTATGTCCACTCAGCAAACTCTCGGTTCTTCCATCTCATGTTAGTCTGAATTCCTGAGCTGAAACACAGGTGCGTTCGTTCCGATGGTAAGAGCTGACAGGAGTGATTTTACTTGGGAATAACAACTTGAAAAAAAAAAAAAAAGACATTTTCTTACCTTTATACCACGAAACAGAACCACATGCAAGCCTGCGTACGCAAGGATGAATGAAGGCCGAGCAGCCCCGCATCTGAAGGCGCTCCCTGGCTGCCATCAGTGCTGCACGTCCAGCAGCTCAGACATACTCCACAACAGCTGACGGGACAAATTTCATTTTTTGTACAGTGCTAGTTTCGCTTTCAGAACCACACAAAACAATGCAGCAGTATTTGGGTGGAAACCACAAAACTCGTTATGACTCCAGAAGTAACAATGAACCAAGCTTCAGACCGTCAGGTCTCAGTAAGGCAGATAATGCCTGCACGACAGCATCTGGAGAGGGAAATCAGCGTTAGGATTCCAAGACAACACCTACTGCAGTTCTCCGTGGGATGAGGTTGCCATTACTGAAGAAACACCACAGCTGAAGCTTTGTATTAGGAAGGCATTTAGAGAAAGGGAAAGCAACATAACCTCACACTCAGTGTCTCTAAGTTTCTTCCCCAATGCGGTTCCCTCACGCAGGACTGTGGTGCTGCCCACCGTCCCCAGCATCAGCCTCTCAAACCAGAAGACTTTTAGCAAGAACGGAGCCAGACACCACAGAAGGATCCGTGTCCTTCGCCTCGCTCCAGTGGAAACACCGCTCTGTCCCACCCCAGGTCTGAGGAGGAGCTGCTTCACCCGTTGCAGCTCCCCAAGTCACCCAAGTCGCCGTTGCTCTCGATGTACATCTCACCAGCAGAACACCCAAGAGCACATCTAGTATTTATCTCCAGTTTTGTTTAGCCTTGTTCAGGTGCATCAGCTTTACCTCTGGTAACACACGCTACACCAAAGCACCTCTGTGGAATGGTTTGGTGCTGCTGGCTGGTGGCTACGGAGCTGCTGGTGAGACCAGTGTACAGTCAGTCTCCCCCCTCAATTTTTTTATTTTTTTATATAAACACACCATTTCTTGATTTCCCAGGAACGCACAAATTATATACTACATTAGAAAAATCGACAGAAACTTGACGTCACAGACATCACAGGATCACAGAACTGTAGGGGTTGGAAGGGACCTCAAGAGATCATCGGGTCCAACCCCAAGATCATCAGGTCCAACACCGCAGAGCTTCAGGCTGCGAGGTTTCTTTGGGTGTATTGTTCGAACCATATTCATCTTAAATCAGATCTTTGATGCCCACTAAGTAGTTATCGCCCTGCTACACGACGACTGCTGGTAAGGAAGCCAGCAGGCTGTGTGAGCTACCCCAACGCCTTCCAGAGCCAGTTGGCTTTACGTAGCAAGACCCTCAGCACACATCATACTCTGAGAGAGAGAGAAATAGAGAAAAGCAGGTACAATACCTCATTTGTCTTCTGCCACAGAACTCCGCAAAACTTTTTTTCACATGAGGCTGCTAAAAATAATCCATCCTTAAAAAGCCCTGTTATTTTTATACAGTCACAAGAGTCACTGGATTGCTTCTAATTATCCCATCCTTCCTTGGAATTTCTATTTGTGCTTGACAAGACACAACAGGCTGCCTCACCAGGGCAATCATCGCACATCTTGATTACAAGCAGCTGGGTAAGTTTAGCCTCCCCGTGAACAATTTTGGGAGAAGGACAGTTAAAAAGAGCCTGCTTTACTGCCTCTGGAGCCTGCGTTAAAAAGGGACAAGCTTACAGCCAGGTGCCAGATTGAAGCAGACATACCTTACACTGGCCATGTTTAAAAATAAACTCTTATTTTTAAAAATAAACAAGGATCCACACCAGGACCAGAAGTGTTCCACCTAAACAGGACCAACAAGGAGATGCCTAAAAAGCCCCTGAAGCAGACTGGGTGTGCTGGAGCTGACTGTCCTGCCTGTGAAATACGTCCTCACCGCTTCCAGGGGACATTTCCTTTTTTCCCCTCCAGACAGTGGCAACACGGAGGAATCTGCTCCGGGCACAACAGCAGTATAAATAGCAGGCCATCTGCCCCGTGCTCCATGGCCCAGCCTGGCAGCTGGATCTTTACTGGTAAACACACTATCAGCGCCTGTTCTCACAACATCTCCAGCGCGGCGAGTCAGCAGCGAGCTATTACTGGAACTCATTACTCCACGTCCAAAAATTTGCATGGAAGACTTGCTGGATGCTTACTCATACGCTGCCTGGCTCCTACATGATATTCATGTTGTTCCTTCCCCAGGGGGAAGCACATTTGGGGACTACTACCCACAGCCCCACGTCGGGCTCGTCATCGCCACCTATTGCAGCAAGAATTCACAGCGCGTTTCCACTGCTACTGCTTTCCCCCACCTTTCTTCTCCTTTGAGAAACACGAGGCGAGCATCCCAAGAGCCAGCCTTTGCAATTTCGATCGTCATGGCAACGCAGCTCCCCTGCCCAGAGCTCCTGTGCTGGGTACCAGATGCTGGGTACCAGACGCCACGTGCAGACGAACGCCGCCTCTAACTCGTCTCGGGCATCCTCGTCTTGGCTACACCGGCAGCTCCTGAGACACGGGTATAGTTACAACAGTACAAAGGAGGGAATCTCACTAGGTCCAATTTCTCTATTCAGGCAGAGAAGTAAGCTTTGTTAGTAATAAGGTATTTTTATGCTATATTCTACTACACCTGGTAAAATAAAGAGACCTGGTTCATAACAAGTCTGAGCAGTGGGGGGAAAAAATTAGGGCACGTGTAGGGAGGTTTTGCTAAGGCAGCTTGGACCTACTGTTAAAGAAAGAGGGGAAGAGTGCTCCACAAAAGAGCAGACACAAGAACAGGGCTCTGGAGCCCTCTTATGGCAGCTTGCTCTCAGCTTCCTTGGAGCGAAACCCCGAGCACACGCCCCAAATCATCTCTTTGTAGAAAAGAATGCAGCGCTGTTCAGATAGGCGGGGAAAAAAACATACCCTGAGAGTGAATTTTGATACCACAAATGTTTAAAAAAGAAACAGAGTGCACTTCCAGCTACCTTACTGCTCCTGATGTGTGTGCAGACTCATGTTTAAGAGCAACGACAGAAGACAGTGAGACCCCCTCTTTTTTTTTTCCAAAGCTGAAGCATTACTTCAGCAAAAGCAATGCACGAGCAGTGCTAAGGAAGCTACCAAAAGCTGCTGCTTTAGTACCAACAGCCTCTCCGCTGGCATGTCAGGCTGCCCATGTCATGCAGAAAGGCTGGACTGGTTTTGCACAAACTCTTTCTTGAGTTTTTGGGCCGCTAAGGTCCAACAGAGCCACAGAGCTGTTCTCAGCGAGCCCAAATCTCCGCTGGCAGGCATGCACGGAGCACACGGCGAGGAGGAGGCTCACTGCTAGCAGGGAAGAGCACGGCAGCTGGGCTCCGAAGGGGTTACAAAGATTCAACAGCAAGGAAATATTTATGGAGGGAAGATGCTGAGCTGTGCATGTTTCCCAAGCAGTAGATGGTTTTAATTTACCTCTTGCAAAGGCTGTGATTATTTGCTGCTGGGTTTTGTTGAAAGCAACTATTTGAGGCTCACTTGCTCCCTCTGCTGTCACAGCTCTGCAGCTGATTCAGAATAAACCACCCCTAAAAAACACACAAAATACAAGGAATGCTGCTTCTTTTCCCCTCCGGAAAAAAAAAAAAGTGTGCAAAATTTACATGAACTAGAAATTACTGTGGCTTTGTCAGGCATAAAGAACCCTTTGACCTTTCTCTTTTTCTATCTCTCAGCTTTGGAGACTGGTCTCTGCCTCACTTCCACGCCCCTCACCAGGCCTTGCTCAGCAGCAGTACCCAGGTGCACGGCTCTAGTTAGTGCTGAGTACCCTCCTCATTAGCTGGGGCCTGGCACCCGGTCCCCTTGGGACTTGCTGTACTCCTCTGGGGAAAGGAGGCCGTACCTTGTTAGCCTGCTCGCATCGCTCCCCGAAGTCCAGAAACCTGCACAGCCCCACAGGAAAAAAAAAAAAAAAAAAGAAAGAACCAGTCTTCCCTAAAATGAAAGCCATCACCTCCCAGCTAACACTGCCTCCCCAGGCATTTAATGCTAAATGACACCTTGTACATTCTTCTGTCTTCCAGCCTCGAGCTACTCCTCCTTCACTTTGCCTTTGTGCTTCTCCTCCCGTGCTCATTGCCAAGTCGCCGTACGATGCTGGCGTAGCACCGAGAGCAACTCCGACTCTGCTTCTTGTTCGCCCTTTTCCCCTGAGAGCCACGGCTGCTCCCTCTTCCCCATCTCTGCCTGGGGGATGCTGCACACAGTGCCCAGCCCTGCTTGCTCACGAGTAGTGCAACCTCACAGCCGCCCCTTCCCCAAGCTGGCAGCAGCTTTCCCAGCCTGGCAGGATCCCTTCTCGGCCCACATGAGCAATGTTTGCAGGCTCCCCTAATAACGCATCTATCCATCCCACCTCACATTCTTGCATTAACACGTACCTCAAAAGGAACCATAAATATTTGCCTGGATTTTCTGTTAATCTTGCTATGACACAGCTATTAGGATTACTGAAGTGTGGGCTGATAAGCGACGGGGTGGAGTGCTGGAGCGGTTGAGAGGATGACAGCAACATCTCGCTGCATTTTCCTGATGCGAATGCCTCGGTGACCTGCGCTAATCCACTTGGAAAATTACTGGGATGGAATCAAGATTCTTAAAATATGAAGCAGGAGGTGGAGTGCTGCAAAAAGGAGTTTATTTCCAGCCCAGCCTTTTCTAAGTATACGCATAAACATTTGTAGTCAATGCGAAGTGGAGAGTTGCAAAAAAAACCACACCAAAACCGCATAAAGAACCCAGAGCATGACCTTCCTGTGTGCCCACATCTACTACCAGGAAAAAAATAATAAATCGGTGAATCTGATGTTAATACCATAGCTTTTCTATCAGTATACACATACAGGAATGACTACCTTTGGCCTAGAACAGCAGCAGTTTAACAGAACACCATGCTGAAACGAAGGCTGGTTTTGCACAGCTCAGGCCAGAAGAGGAGGTTTAGAAACAGCCATTACCTACAGCCCTTTTCATACAGGTCTCTTATTCCTCAATAGCAATACGTTGTAATTTTCTCCGGCAGCAAAACCCACGTGCCTGACCGCGGTGTCGTACATCAGCAGTCCATCTAGACCTGTATTACGCTTCCAGCACAGGAGGGCAGAGGACACAGAAAACACCCCACGGAGAGGGCAGGCATTCTGCACCGCTGGTGGCGCTTTGTCTAATAGCTCTCTGTACGTTTTCTTTCTTTGAGCGTGTCCCGTGGCCTTCGAATCCCACGGGTTCCAAGGTTGTCCCCCCCCATGGCAGCGCTAATTAACGCTACACGATCCCCAGGGGAGCGTTACCTAACGAATCCGGGCTACCGCTTCTCGCAGTTCTCCGGCTCCTTGGCTGTCATCCAGCCACATCTGTTCACACCTCGCCTGGCTGAGCCTGGACAACCTAGCTGAATCCAACCTAGCTGAATCGCAGCTTGAAGTGGTGGGGCTACAGACTGGGATGGTGTTAAAGCGAGACATTTCAGCTCAGAATGAAGCCAAGAGCAACCACCAAACTGGGGAGTCAGATGACAGCATCTACGCCCGGTATCAAAAATTCCATTTACGACTAAGTCTAACATCTCCCTCGGTCCTTCTCAACCAAGGTATTCAAGCTGATCCCAGAACTCCAGGCTGACTCAGAGCACAGGTTTTCACCCAGCTTTGGCTTTCAGACCTTTAATGCTACCTGACTGTTACCTGCTGTGTACTTTACAGACTCATCAAGTGATCTCATAGCACTTCTCTGGACAGCTAGCTTTAACATCTTAACTTTAAGGCAGGATTTCTGCACCTCAGAGGATATTTTTCTGTATGCTTTAAGTGTCTTCTAGGTTCCTGTCATCCTTAACTAAGGATCAGAACAAAACACTTGGTGTCAATAACGGTGCCAAACCAGAAAGGTGGATCCTTCTCTGACTCCGCGTGGCCTAGCATGCAAGTCCAAGGACTACAGCAGCTTTCCTGGCAGTTGCTTTGCTTTCCTTCACTTCTCCATGGTGATGTGGTCTGCTTCAGAGGAACTGTCCCGTCCAGACTTTAGGGACAGCGTCTGCAATGAAGCCTGTAGAAGGCAGTGAGAAGGGCCCCCAATACTCCAGGCATGAGGCAGCCAGGCACTCTGAGCAGAAAGCAGCCTGGAACACCACACACAAGCAGACCACGGGACTTCAGCATCTTCCCAACAAGTATTTGTAACGAGTCCATGTGGGAGACGAGGCAGAGGACCTCAGTGTGTTTTGGTACAGCTGTACCGTTGCACAACGCACTGCGTACAAGCACAGCCCGACCAAAGCGTTGAGTAAATACCTTTCAGTTTTACATACCCCAGTCAGCCAAGGCAGCCTTTCCCCCACACCCTCCAACTCCCCAGTGCCTTGGGGCTGCTCGGTGCAGGGGCCGTTCAGGCAGTCCCACGGGCAGCGAGAAGATCAGAGCGGTGCTGTGCAGGAACAGCAGGCAATCAGGCATGTGCAAGCACACGCAGCGCATGCACACGAATATTACCAGCCTTTTTGAAGATAATTTCTGGGCACTGGAGATGACAGATACCCATTTTTTTTTTTTTTAAAAAAAAAGAAACAGCTGAGAAATAACACTTACTATCAAAATAACATCTGATCAGCATCTAGCCACGGCAACTCCCTGCACGTAACAGGATGCAGGCGAAGGCTAACATGTCTCGTACTCAACTACCTCATTCCCATTTAGCTTCCAAAGCTCACAGGAGGGAATAGACAAGCTAACAGCCACAACTAATGCGCAGCAGCTTTTCCCTGATCCGGTCATCTCATTCCTCACCCTGGCTCTGCTCGCAGCTGGACTTTCAGGCTGCCCCTCGCAACGACAGAGATTTGAGCCAAGTGCAATTGGAGAGAGCACGTCTGCTCTCACACGTGGGGCTGTGCACAGCTAGTGCTTCTCAGTCATCTTCTTCTGGTACGAGTCGTCCGCACGGGGACTGAGATAACTGATTTTACACGACGTGTTTTAATTTATCTACTTATGGAGGTAAAGCATAGGGAAGGCAATCACAAGCGTCACAGCGATAAGTAAGAGTTCAAATTGCAGGCAAGGAACCCGACCCACGTGTTTGGTGAGCATCTGGGGCTTCTACCTAGTCCTCAGGGAATCACCTGCATTTCTCCGTGTGCTCGTTGCTATTCCTCGTTTCCATGCTTTGAGTTCATCACATTGGACCAGCAAAAGGAAAGCAAGTGTAATTATGTACAAGGCACTGACTTTCAGAAGGCCACTTTAAGAGCAATGCTTGTTTTCCGCGCTTAGGGGTCAGCTTTGACTCAGTAAATGGCGCTTTGCTTTTAGAGGACCAGCTCAAACAGCTGGGTTAAGTCTCCTGTGCAGAACATGGTTTAGTCTGGCAGATGGAGATGCTAAGCAAAACTCATTAATCTGTTATCACTTTCACCCACCCACAAAAATCCCAGCGGTCTGAAGTCATGGTTTTCTGACACAAATCTAGAAATCTATAGCTCGTACAACAGCTGCAACCAGAATAAAGTTCCAGGATGAAAAAAAAAATGCTTCATTTAATTACACGGGTAGGTCAGAATTATTCAAGACGGCGATCTCACAGTAAAACAAAGCTGCCTCTGAAAGCATCTGAATAGTTGTTTGTGGTACAACCCCGCCGAGTTACCCGATGACTCCTGCAGTGTCTGCTCTTTGCTCCGCACACCTGAAACGCGCCACAAAGGGCTGGGAGTCACAGGATAACCAAATACTCCCCAGGAAGCTTTGCTTGAAAAACACACCAGGTTTCGAGGGCAGACGGAACAGCTACAAAAACAAGTCTCGTTCACATAACCTCATCTAACTACCCTCTCCTCGCCAGCACAGCTCAACCCCAAACACGGGAACGGCGAGGACCCAGCCTGAAAACAACAACCGCAGAGCTGGGACGCTGGCAGGCCGTTGTTTAGAGCTCCTTGGTGTTGTGCCTATCTCCATATCTAGCAAGGTTCAATGCCTTCGTCCTGGGAGGCGAGAAGAACCTAAATATAGTAGCAGTAGCCAGCTACCAGCAAACAAACTGGCACGGGTTGCAGCTACCTGAGATCCATCCCTCTCGCAGCAGGCCGCTCCGATCGCTGCAATCCTTTCCCTTGTTTGGGGAGAGCGCGCCCTAACGAGGCGCTTCCAGACTTTACGTACGTGGATAATTGCACACACAAACTTCAGGGTGAAGGTAACGCAGTAACACCACCAACACCCCTCTCTCTCCAGGGGACCATCTCTTGCAGACCTTCCCCCTCGCCCTCCCCAGCGACCACTTGCAAACAGGAGGCAGCATCCTCATTTCACACGGCAGGGCCTCTTACAGCGACTGCCTCTTAGCAGGAGAGCACAGACGCCGTGAGAGCATCTGCTTTGTTTTAACCTCTGCCCTTCAAGGAGGACCCAGAAAGGAAAAAACCTCCAGCTGCCGACCGGCTTTGTTGGTTTGTACGAGGCTGTATCGCGGCGAGGCTTTTCAATACAGAAAAGGCCTTGGGGAGGGATGCTCACCTCTGTTTCTGAATGGCATCTTCGCCACTAACAGCCCCCAGATATTGCGTTTTCAGCAGCATCCCCAAAGACAGACCCCAATTTCAACTGGGCTTTGAGATTTGGCTTAAAGGCATGCATGCTTCCAACAGAAAAAAAAAAAAAAGGAGGTCAAAGAAGCCTCTTTTGAAAAAATAAATAGAGCAATAAAGCATTCTTTCAGATTAGCTTCACAGAGGATAAATCACTGAACAAATACAACCATCTTATCTTGTTGGCAAATGGTAGGTTACAGCGTCCAGCTTTACGGGAAATATGCTGGTTGGTCGGGAAGGCAAACTGACTTCTCATTGTCTAGAAAAATGCTGCTCTTTACTTTTTTACGAGATTTGTTTGTTTTTAAGAGCCATATGATCCCTGAACGGTGCCAAGTGCGCTTTGCTTCCGGCCCCTCAACGCTTTCCTGCGTGCCTTGGGAGTTCCTAGCAACCTCGCAGCAGCAACGCGGCCGATCCCATTTTACCAGAAGGACGACTTGTTTAAACCGAGCTCTCAGCCGCCCTCCTACCATTTCCCAACAGGATGGGCAGCAGTAACTAAGGGGCCCCGCAAAGGCACAGAAGCAGCTGGTGAAGCAGCGCTCTCCCAGCACTTGGAGGTAACGCTTCCCTTAAGCCTTCCGTTCCCAGCCTCTCCTTGGCCCTTTTAAAGTCAAGCACTGACACTAAAAGCACCCGGAGAGGAAGGCAGCCTCCGAACAGCTAATGGCTGGTTACAGAAACATCGCTGGCCGCAGGATACCGCGGCAGCTCTGCCTGTTCAGGATTTTGGCAGTGATTTATGACAAGTGTACTTGGGTTTCCATTAGCCGCAGCTCTCTCGGTTGACCCCTCTGCTTCGAGAGGCAGATTCGACATTAAACTCCCATCAGCTCGCAGTGCCGCTGACCTCATCCCCGAAACGCGCGGCGATGTTTTACATCAGCCCGGGCCAGCGCATTCCATTAATGCTCCCCTGGCTCGGGGAAAAACAGCTGCTCTGTTTACACTGGTAGCAGCACCGAGACCACTTAAGCATCACCTCTGCTCCCCGAGCCCGCGGCGGGAGGAGCGGCCGCGCACAGGCCAGGCCCCGGCCCTCCTGGCCGAGCTGGCCCCGAGTTATTTGGCGGGGCAGGGGTCGCTTAAAGCATCGAGGCGGAGGAGAGGAGTTAGGCGGTAGCGAAGGAGGTGGTTTGCTTAAGGCCGGGAGAAGGGCAAGCTTGAGCAAGGAGGATTTGTGCTGACTCCGGCTGAAGATGCACAGGCTGACTGGGGGGAGAAGTGAGGAAGGATTAAGGCACACCAGAAAGGAATTCAGTATTTTAACCCCAGCTGCTTTACGGATTCACGTGTTTAGGTAGAGATTCAATGGACACGGCTGATTAAGGCACGTTAGAGCTCCCGCTTCGAGGGTGTCTCTCTGTGCTGCCTCCCCAAACACTTCATGGCAGGGTGCTGGGTACCAAACCGACCCTCGTGTCCCCACTGCCTGCCTCTGATGCTGGGGCACCTTCCCACAGCAAGGGAGAGACCTGACACCTTCCTGAGCACAAAGCACAGCTCGTCCAAAACCACCCTTCCAGCCCCAAAACGCACCCCAGCCACCAACTTACCCACCACAGCCTACCAGCAGCCCCCGACTTCTTACCGGGAAGGCCTGGCGGCTCTCAAATACCCCCTCATGCACTTATCAGCGCCACGTGCCGGCCACTTACAACAAGCCTCCACCAGATCAAGTGGGTGCTGCTACATTTTCCCAAAGATTTCGGGCAGCTCAGACCTCCGAAAGGAGTCAAAGCTGTGGCAAACCTCTAAAAACGCTTGTTGCTCCCACTGGTCTAGTATTAGATGTGCATTAAATTAACCCCAACGTCTGCTGTTGGAAGCTTCCTTTTCTATTAAACCATGTAGCCAGGGCTATAGCTGTTAACAAGCCCACAAGGCCACACAAAAACGTACAGTAGCCTTGGAACATTCGGCAGCATCCGTCACAAATAGACAGCCACATACGGGGCCGCTCCGCACGGGTCCTAAGTTTTTATTTTAACATGATCTGCTCTTCCCAGCACCGATCACGTCGCCGGTACGTAGCTTTGCTGAGTTTCAGCTTTTTGTCCTTTTACCGAGCTCTGCAGGGCTCGGGCCGTGAGCTCGCACTGCACTTAGCACGCGAGGACCACAAAGGACCCGGATTCTCACAGAGGTCTTAGGCACTAAAGCCACTGTCCGAAAGCTCCCGCAAACAAACACAAAATCCACCCCAAAACAACCTTCCTCCCTCAATTTTATTTTAAAACACCGCAGTGCTTTAAAAATGTCTTTTTTTAAAGACTGCCAACGAAGACCGGCTTGATTTGGGTTCTGGCTTTGCAATTCAGTCAACTTAACCCCAGTGATGCTGAACGTGATGGTGGGTATTAAGGGTAGGAAGAGAAAAAAGTGACTTGCTCTCAGTCTCCTCTAATATCTTAGGGACAAGTGACACAATTTGCAAGAACACCCCACTTTTCACCTCCTTCCCAGCGTCCAAGGTGTCAGCAGCTCTCAGATCAGCCAAATCCACCACGAAGCTAGAACAGTGATTTAAGAAAGGCATTTTTATCTAATCCTCTTTCAATGAAAGAGTAAAAATCAGCAGATGAGGAAGAGGCTGGCACCGAGTGAGATTGTTCCTTTCCAGGTCCTTAATTCACATGTTAGGAGACAACCATAGCTGGGAATTTCAATCTCTGGAGCAATTAAAGAAAATTAAATTCAGGGAATGAGGCCATATGCACTCAAAGCTTCATTAACCCTGTCACCTTTTAATTAAATACGTGCACATGAAATTTTGGGTAGAGAAAGCATTTGCTTTACTGACAACGCTCGATTTTAATGGCAAGTCAGTACTTACCTTTTGAAAAGAATACTGGGGTCGTAAACTTTAGACCTCTTCAGCTCCACAATGGCTTTATTAAAAACGTGGTCGAAATCACTGCCCATCATCAGCTTGTACTTTAAGGGAGCGTCTGCCCTCCCTAACTACCCAAAGCTGCACTAGCAAAGCTCTGTTTTGGGCTGGCTTCAAGGTAGCTCCATCAACAGCCCAGACAAAATATATGCAAAGCCCTACAAGTACAATCGACAGTTAGGAAAATAAAGTTGGCCAGCCACATCAGGACAGACTTTTGAGCCTGCAGAGCACAGATTAGAGTAGCCAGTCTCTTTTAAATACTGTTCATCCTTACAAAAGACTAAGGCAGATGCCGAAGGCGGTGCCCGACCAGGACAGTCTGGAGGATAATCTTTGAAAGGGGATATTGTCAAGTCTGCCCAGCCCCAACATCTCGCTCGCTTTGGGAGAGCTGCCGTCTGACTTCAGAGGGACTCGTGCTGCTCACGTGCTGGCCCCCGGGCTTTGCTGAGACTGGGGCACGCTGCTGGTCGATCTGGAGGCACAGCAGCCTAGCAGGGACTGCACGAGTCGCTTTGGTGCCTTCCTGTATTCTTCCAAAAGCAGCAGCATCCGCACTTGCTGCACACGCGTGGCCACAGCGGGCTGCCGTGTGTTGGATACTACCAGGATGTAAGAAAAGCAGCTTTGCTGCTACCAGCAGCGCAGGGAAGGAAGAAACGCACAGCCCCTTCCCTCCTCTCCAAGAGTTTGCCACCTCGAGTTCGCCATCTCCCCCAGGGACAAGCTCTCAGCCTCTCATCACAGGCTCGCTTGTATAGGCTTGGCAAGCAGGCTTATACGAGCCTCCCATCCTGCAAGGGCAATGTAATGGTTCTGGGAAAGATTAGACTTCAGATTATTATTTTTTAAAGGATCTTTTGGGGGAGAGGGACTTCATTCTTTTGCCAGCACGCACAAAATGTTGTATTTGTGTTCTATTACTGACATACATATTTAGCTCTTTTAACCATTTCAAAGAAGTGAGCAAGGAAAGCATTAATTTAAAGAGATTACTTCCTTTAAGCTGTCACTTCCCATAAGAGACGACACATTTTGCAGTAAGCGGCACTCCCCTTTTCACTCTTGCCCCTCGCTCAAGGAGCGAGCTAACATGACGGCACAACTGCTCGCAGCAATGCCTCCCGGGGACGCCAGGTTCCTACGTGGACGCTCTGCCCAGCGGAGGGACACGGCCCAGCTCCACCAGCCAGGAGCAGGACAGGCAGGCAATTCTTTATGTTTACAACCACCCACTATTTGTGGGTTAATTGCTGCATCCCCCAAATAACGTTCTCATTCTGATTTCACAGCAGCCATATTCTCTTACACGGAGCACGAGAGCCGTTTGCTGCTGCAGGATGCCCTTGGCGCTGCCAAGGACAATCTGAATGCAGCGAGTGTGACACGCAGGCCCTCGCTGAATGCAAACACAAACACAGCCACTGACGCCTCCTTCCCCTTTGATACCAACAGGAGAAGGGGCTCCGCACTATACTACCAGCAACACGTGAATTTTGTGATGCTCAAGGCACAATCGGAACACAACATTTTACCCACTCCATTCCTCAGCTCCTGCAAATTACAGCTCTGTTAACACTTGCGGGTGCAAGCTGGTCGTCTCATCGGCGTGCAGCAAGGGAGCAAGGAGGTCCCATGTCTCCATCTCAACCCTGCTCATACGAAGAGTTCTGCTCCGCAGTTCTGATACTGTCGTATTATGACGACAACATTTCCTGACCCAGTTTCTACCTTGCTCCTCGCTCCTCTGCTACAAGTAGTAATTAGTAATGTCAGTGTTCTGGCTGGATTGCGAGAGCCCCATTAATAATGCAAGAGTAGTAACAGAGAGAGAGCAGAAGAAAAGAGGCTTGAAGGTTAAAAGCAGTACGGGAATGCATTTTGGGGGGCACTGGAAGGGGGAGGAGGAGGAAGAGAAGAAACGCTGGCCTACTGAGATTATAAACTGTGTTCTTCAAAACACATCATGCCTTTCAGGTGGAAATGGTGGGTGAGTCAGTCATGCCTAATTAGCAGATTATATGCAAATGCCAAATGACACACAGAGGAGATTTTTTACTAAACTAGAAGAAAACTTGTTTCACCTTCCCTTTCCCCCGTAAAGTTGCTGCCTCACCACTTTACGCCCGTGTTTCTCCATTACTAATGTCTCAGAGGTCAATGGTACCCACACCTGACGCATGCTGAAGGTTCATCTCTCCAGGGGATCTTCTGCAGAGACCAGCCCGTGCCTGCCCATCTACTGCCAAACATGTAAGGCTGATTATCGCACTACTCATGGTGTACCTTAACCTGTGGCTCTGCTGAAGCTTTTTATTACGTGTACTCTGGACCTACAACAGAGGGCTGGATTTCAGTAGGCAGCCCAGCATGTCCTCGTGCTTCCAAGGCCAGGGAATCTTCTCCAGCAGAGGTGGTAACTCCCTCAACAGCAGCAGCTTCACCATCCGTAAGGCACACGAGCCTCCCGGTAGCACTGCACGAGGCTGCATCCTCAACCGGATCACCTGGAAGCTGCCCTCCCCCTGGCCCCCAAATACAGCAGAGAAATAAAAGAAGAAAGGAGATTCCAGCTTTGGTGTCGATGCCTCAGCTGTTGCTGAACAAAAGCTCTCATTGCCCACGGACGGCCAACGTGCCTCCTGCGTGCCAGGCCGGCAGCTTGTTTGGGCTGACCGTGGTCCGATGCAGAGCAGCGGTCCTTTTCCAAAGGGCTCTGCAGCCTGTGGTTTTCGCGAGGATTTGCACTACGCGGCAGCTAACTTGTAAAGGCCATGCGGCAGAGCTGACCGTCACGCTCCTTCCCTCCCAGTGGTCGGCATTTTCAGCGTCCTAAATGGTGCCAGGCCTCTCGTTAGTGGTGTATGAAACAAAACACGTGCTCCTTCCATTAGCTAAGGCTGGACTTGCATCATCGTCATCTCCCCCTTGCCTCGTATATCGCAAATACATCAACTTATCAGTTATTATTTAACTTCAGCACATAGAGCTCCCTCTGTCAGGTAGGAGAACTAATCCAAAGTCCTCCAGCATTAACAGCTCAAACGACTACTCAGAAGGGATAAGAGGCCAGTAGGGTTATTGGAAGCTTATGAAAGGGTGGCAAAGAAGGAAAAGACTGGAAAAGCCACCTTGAGGATTGCGTAGCTTTTTGAAAGACACCATTCAAGTATCGCTTCCTCAGCAGAGAGGAAGTGAGAAGAGCGGGAGGTTCTCCAACACAAACAGCTTCCCCTCCATGACAATGATAGAAAAGGACGAGTGTTGTTTTTTTTTTTTTTTTTTAAAAAAAAAAAAAGGAAAGCAGGCCAGCCCCAAGCACACTGTGACCAAATTAGGCAACAAACTCAACTGACAGCCTCCAAAATGGACATCGTCTGCGGCAGCCTTGTGTTAAGCCCAGGAAGTCTGATGACTGTGTCATCTGCTGCAATCTGTTTATGTGCAAACAGAAAGGAGAAGCAAAACACCTCCCCGCGCTGCATACCCCAGGTTGAGCCATCCCGGTGCTCTGGCCCAAAGGAAGAGGCAGTCGCCAGCTCCCCTGACACGACGCTATCCGAAACCTTCGCTGCTGACTCACGCCCTCCAAAGCTAAGTCCGCGCTGGAAGCAGTACGGTACACGATGAGGTGTGTGCAGAAGCAGCCCTTTTTTTTTGCTGCTGTTGGGTTTCTAGTTTTTAGTTTTAAGTGGTTAGCTGTGGCAGATGAAGCTGAGGTTAGAGATCAGTGATTACTATGAGAGGAATGTGAGGGGGAGGAAAGAGAGAGGGAAGATGTAGCTTCTTGAATAAGGTCAGAACAATGTTTTTCAATTGGCTTCGGAGCAGCCTTTTTCCATCCCCTCCAAGCTCCATTTCCACCGCAGCAGCAAAATGTTAACCCTGCTGAGATGCTCTGCAAATACAAATAGCGCTTGGCAGAGTTTTAACCTTAAATTCACCCTGCTTTTATATTTAGTCCTGTGGAGGGTACCCGGACTGAGCTCCCACCGCAGTCCCAGGGAGCTCAGCACCATCGTTACCTGTTGTGAGGACAAGCCCGAGCAGCAGAGGCCGAGTTACTTCACTGTTCAAAAATCAACCCAAGCAATCTGAGCGCTCTGGTCCATGCAGAGGTTTAGGTTTTCTCCCTGGCGTTAAGTTACTCCCTCTCTTGTTTCCTGCACAAAACGGACTAACAACACTGCTCCCTTTCTCTTTGAAGTAAACCCAGGAGGTAAAGGCAAAGTCTGAAGCAAATCTCAGACTGCAGCAGGGCCCTGAGCTTGCCTCTGCTCTACCCAGAACAACGACAGCCTTCAGGGTGCTGGCAGCCCCAGCGGGTAGGCGATGGGACAGCCCCAGTGAGTGCCACCCTCAAGGCACCACCTGCCCTGCGTGCTCTTACCTGACTCCCCTTGGAGTCCACCAACTGACCTCCAAGGATGCTGTCATCTTGTCTGCACTGACCACCACAGCTCTCACAGCCATTTTTCACCTAAATATTGGCAGGCTGGGCCCTCAGAGAGGGGGCGAGATGACTGCTGGGTGCTGGGCACAGAGCTGAGGCCGAAGTTTCCATCCTGCAAGAAGTGTCCAGCTTCTTACCTCCGAACCTTTCCTTGGCAAGGGACAGAGCTACGAAGGGAGGGCAGCGCTACCTCTCATGGACCTGGCAGAGAGGTTCTCACTGGTCGGTGACCAGGAGAAGAATTGCCTTTTCACCGAGTGGATATTGCTATATAAGGCAGAAACCAAGGACAGGAGTAAGCTTTGTTGCTTGAAATTGCACTGACTTACACGGTCTATTTTTAAAGAGACTAGTTGGAGTTCTTGCTTTCAGCAACTCTTTTTTCTCCTTTCAGAGACAGATACCCCATTTAAGCTGACCTCTTTCCTCAGGTCCATTTCCAAGCTGGGCTTCACCCTCTCCTCCTCCGTCAGACTCATTTATCAAACAAAGCATTTCCACGTACCGCTGCATAAACGGACTTGACCTCGCGCAGCAGCACCTGAGCTCCCACTGATGGAGCCTCTCCAGCCCACCACGGCCAAGAAGCCAGCCTGCTGCTACCCTCCTTCCAGGTGAGGAATTGTCCCGACACCCACAGCCCATCCCTACGGGTCCCAAGGAAGGATGGCAGGTGTACACACAAGGCAAGGAGAGAGTTCAGGTTGATTATTATGGCATTCAGGAGCAAGCCACCAACGGCATCAGTCAATTTTTGTAGCTGCTCCTGGCCCAGGCCAAGCACACACCAAAAAGCAAGCTATGGGAGCTGCCCTGGGTGGCGATGGGAACAATTCACTCCTGCTGAATTTTTCCTGGGGGGTCCCTTTCGGCCAGGGAGCAAGGTGCCAGCACAGCAAGCAGGCGTGCACCGTGCACCCGGGGAGCAAGGAGAGCCCTTGGCACGTGGCTTTCCCCGTTTCCCCTGCAGCTCCCCTAAAAGGTAAGGAAATCACCCAGCACAGGGCTTGGGATGAGGAGATCTCCCGACTCTCAGCACTCCCCATGCAACTTTGACCCCACACGCCCCACGGGGACGAGCACGTGGGGTAGCACGCGCGCGCTCTTCCTGCTCGGGACTGTACTTTTAAGGCTTTGCTGCAGCAGGAGCAGCCCTCCTGTTATCTGTCTTCCTTTAGGACTTGGCAATAAAGCGTAATGGGGTGTTATCTGCCGCGTACAATCACCTCGACCCCACCTTCGGCCTTGGTCCCTCCCTCCTGCCCATCCCTTTGGGAAGAGGCAGGGAAATGAGCGGCGCTCCTGCCGCAGCGCTGCGGGCGATAGCATCGCCGCTCGCCCTGCTCGCAGCGCAGAGCCCCGCCGCTGCAGACGAGTTTCAGTGGCCTTTTATGGAAGAAAAATGAATCGCCTGCCCAGCCACGAGTGCCTCAGCGCCGAGATGACAGACGGAAACTTGCCATTTGTTGTGGTTTTGGCAGTAAGAGAGGGGAGTGCGTTCCCATGCGCGGCGCTCGTTTAAAAAGGGCGCAGCGAAGGCACCGAGCTGGAGGAGAAAGCTGGGAGCTCCGGAGCTGCAGATTTCTTCGTGCAGAGCTGAGGAGGAAGGTGGCAGGGACCTGAAAATACAGCTTAGACCCTTCTGCTGGGCGAGATAAGGGGGTGACAGGCTTCCAGACAAAAGCATACGCAGGCACGAGTGCTCCATTCCCAAGCCCCAGCAGTAAGACAAGTAGCAACACCACATTTCTCTTTCCTCCTCATCCCAACAAATTCTGCTAAACCACACTCACACAGACACAGGAGGATGGGAACTTAAATATGGGAGCTGGGCCGTGAGGTTACTGCCAACAGAAAGAAACGACAGGGGTTTGCCATAAGCAAATGCCCCTGCCGGCTCTGCTCTCCGCTAAAGCTGTGGGGCTAAGCCATAAGTAACAATGAAACCCAAATAACCAGGCTCAAGGAAAAGCACACAGAGAACAGCGATAAGAATGTCTGAACAGAGAATGAGACGGGACCACGGGACCTTCAGAATGTTTGCACTGCTGTCAGGAAGCTGAATGAGACAGCAGACTTCAGCAGCTGGGAAAACATGTTGCAAAACAAGGGGAATTAAGTAATTCTCCATATGCACATCCTACATTTTGGACAAGCTCAGTTTCTCCAACCAGAGGGATTTTTTTTTTCCATGTTGCACACGCACCCAGTGACAAATCGTGATAGTGTCTGAGCCTAAAACCACAGCGTGTTTGGAGCTGGGCAGGGCAGCCCTGGGCAGCAAGAGCCCAGCCTCTAGCACACAAGTAATCGCGCTGCGGTATGTGCCGGATGACATCCTTGGAAGGATGTGTCACCCCCAGCACATCCCCAGCTGCTGGCGACTTGATTACACAAACATTTCCCTTGCACCCTATAAAACACTGGTGACTGGATCAGAGGTGGCTGGGGCTGCCTCCGTATCTCCCTCTGAGCGAGGCACAGCTGCGTGCCCCGGTCCCGCACCGGGTACAGAGATCACAGGCCCTGCAGCACGCCCCGTTAGCTGCTCCTGCAACTTGAAATCTGCAGTTTCTTCTGCAACCATTTCTTATTTCAGCAGGAAAGGCCACCGGCATCAAAGCCGTTGCAAACCACGCACCGTGGCTCATTAGCACAGGTTGTGGATGCAGCGTTAGCACCCTGCTAGGAAAAGCCGTGTTCAGACACCGCTTGCTAGGCAGAGCTCTCTACAAGCTTAAACCTGTCTCGCTTCCAACAGAAAATGAAGGGCAAAAGCAGCTGGGTGCATCTGTTCCTAGCAAGCACCTTGAAATCAACCCTGCAGAATACCAGCGGCTTCAGAACAAGTCCCCTCTAACACCTATGCCTTAGTCCTGCAAATGAGAAGCGCACGCGAGGATTGCTGTGGCCAGAGCCCATCCCAAAGACAAAGAGGCAAGGCGGTGGAGGGTTTATCCATCTGACACAGGCACATCAACCCTTTTTCCAGCACAGCAGTTCAGATACCCGGCAGGCAAACTCATTCCCTAAACGCAGCCTCAACAGCAGATGCACCGAGGAGCCCTGGGAACAGGGGTGGCAGCTGCCCGGTCCGAGGGCGATGCAATTTAGCACCACGCAGCCACACGTAACCGCTTCTTTGCGCCCAGCCAGTGCTGAAGCAGACAACTCAAAGGGACGAAAATCCTAAATGCATGCAAAGGAGTTTTAAGGAAAAGCGCTGGGAATGCAAGCCCCTGCGACGTGGCTGCAGGTTCCAGCCTTGGGACGAACCGCCCGGTGTGGGTTTGGAGCTCTCCTGGCCCGGAGGGACAGCGCTGCTCCATGCATGCGTGATTTCCATGGCAACAGCAGCTTTCACCTCCCCATCTCCTGGCTGGCTGAAAGCCCTGCAGTGCTTTGTGCTGAGACTGCAAAGAGGGGAGGCTGTCCCCCCCCCCCCAGCCACAACGCCGCGCCTGGGATAGCTGGGCGAGCAGCCTGGGAACAAAAGGCTTCCCGGAACAATATGGGATGTTGGGAGGAGGGAGGCAGAGCAGAAAGAAAGGACTTCCTTTGCTGGTGGGAAGCAGTGCTTCCCTCAGCATGCAGAAAGTGCACGCTCGCTTCCCAGCGCTTAAGAAGCCAACGAGCAACACGTGTCTTCCACAGTCCTCCCAGAATCGCGATGTCGGAACGCAGGGAGGAGAAACACGCCCAGCAGGGATGAGAAATTCACCTCGCACGGGGCAAGATGGAGGCTGACCGAGCCGGGCAGCAAACCTGCCTGCTGCCGGCAGCCTGGCTGTGCGCCTGCAGGCTTCCCGGGAACGCGCTGCAAGCGGCTCACTGCAGGGCGAAGCCTCGAAGCTCCAACAGGTCTCAAACAGGTCTCGGGGCAGCCCGCTGGGCGAAAGCTGACTCCCTCCCACACCAGCTCAGACTGCAAATACCCACAGGAATGCGTTCAGAGGGTAGCTGGGGCAACGCTTCTCCTTGGCTAATTAAGCTAGTCCTCCACCCTGCAGTTCGGGATGTTAAGACTCAAGCCCTGGTCACCTCGCTAGGAGCCCAACTCCACGCAATGCAGCTGGAGCCACACCGGCCCCGACAGACGGTGCAGGCTCATCCGCGTGCTCTTCGTGCGTTCGGTCGGTCACGGGCAGCCACCAGAGCTCTGCCCATTGCTGGGGTTACACCCAGCCATGCTCTGCTCCCTGCAAGGTGCAAGGGACTGGAACTACAGCAGACCGCAGGCGAGATGCACAGGCAGTAACCTGGGTACGTCTAGAGATGATCTACTGAGCCCAACACGCATCCACAGCCAACATGAAGGCTTCCAACTGATTTCCACCACTTATTTTAGAGTATGTCCATATCAGATCCAAATATGGATCAACCTCTCTGCAAGATTTGAAGAAAAGTCAGAGTATGAACATGAACCCTCTAAGCAAGACAAAGGAGCCAGGCGATGGAGCACAAACGTGACCACCATCTGCTCCTCCTCCCTCCACCCTTTAGGAGCCCCGAGGTTTCAAGACAGGCACATTTTGACCTTTCGCTTTCTATACTTCCCCTCACTTTAGGTTCAGCTGTGCAAGCACAGTCCTTCCAACCAGAGAGGGACTCCTTCCAGGATCAGTCATCACCACCACAGAGCCTGCCAGAGGCACTGCTAGCAAAGCCAATGCATCCTCTCCAACCTCTGTAGCGTTCCCATAGAGGAAAGGCTAATCTAGTCCTTTCCTCCCTCAGGGCAACAGTTTCCTGAAAGCAAGAGCATTAACTGAAATTCTTCATTCTGGGAAGAGGCAAGATAGCAGGGAATAAGAAGCACTGCAGTTGCTGCTATGAGACACCACCACATCCTGCTATCCCAATTCTTCATCCTCGCCTTCGAACCCTCAAGTTGTTCAGACTTCTAAGGAGAGCACTGAGCTACTCAGCAGATTTTCAGCTAATGAATCAACACAAGCTGTCCAGGAAACCAGAAATCCAGCCCACTGGAATGCTGCAACCCCAGGGAAGGGGGAACAGACAGCACGCTAGGAAGGAAATGAAACAGCAAACCAGAAGGAAAGGAACACATCAGCACTGACCTCTCTTATCAGTTACTGTACCACATTACACGTTTTAGGAAAAAGACTTCAATTCTTTTTGCATACTGAAACGTTCATGTGTTTTGAGCCTGAATTTTGTTCGGTGGTGCTGACACATGTACATTTCAAAAACAACTTGGGTTTTGCACAAACAGATTAAGAAAAAAAGTGATTTAAAGCATGAATCAACAGTGCCACCTAGTGACTAGCAGATCTCCTTGCTCCTGAAGTTTGGATGACTAGAACTGGATTTCTCTCCCACATGCTAGAGATGGATGTTAGCAAAACATATCTGGATATCCGAGAACTAAAATGGAATTGCGTGTCGTTAGGTAGCTCCCCCCCGTATGCTAATTTTTCACAAAAAAAATGCAAAAGTTCACTGCTGGCAACTTCAGTTTCTGCAGAAAAAAAGAATTGGACTGCCTATTACTTTCTCAATAAGGCAAATGGTGGAATCGCTTACGAGAACCCAAAGCTACAGCAGCTACAAGCATACAGTTAATGCACTCGAGAGGAATTTCCGTGATTAGCAGAAATCTCTGCTGGTGAACGGGCAGCTCTCTCAATATTGCATGAGAATTCATCGCTGTGGCTACAGTTACGCAAGATGCCTCGTAGCTCCAGCGCTTAATGCTGATACTGTTGGCCTCAGCTCACTGGCACCAGATGTGAGCGAGGTTCTGCATATATTGAGGAAACTGAGAAAACACATTTCTACATTTCTGTTTTCCCCCAGAACAGAATGTGCAGGAGTAGCAGCAGCAAGTTTTCCCCACTCTGTAGCCCCACTGGACCTGGGAATTGTTCCATTATGGCTAATAGCGACCTTTGATAGAAGCACAAAGAATTCCTGCCCTTTGAATGGACACATTCAACTAAGTTTTTGTCCCTTCCAACCAAAACTGTATTCAAATGATGGCATAAAACAAAAATGTAAGATGCTAAGGACAGTACACAGGGTTGTTTCAGGTCATTCACCACAATTTTCATTATTTCATTACACAAAGGATTACAATTGGACTTTATGCTCATTCCCTGTTCACCTAAAAAGTTCTGTATATGCATGACAGCTCCCTAAGACTTTTCTAGAAGCTTTTTTAGTCAATATCTTCCAAGTCTGCCACGTGAAAGGGATACTGCTGTCTGTATCAACAGCGCCCTGAAATACTTCTCATCAGCTACACAGTTTTAGAGAACATCAACAGATCCAGCAAGATACCTGTATCACTGCCCCATGCAGTCGCTTTAGATCCTCATTCATCTGGTACTAGGGAAGCACGAGCTGTGTTCCAGCTCTGCTGCCTAACACCCTAGAAGAGACCGAGTGGCAAGAGCCACCCAATTACCTTTCTGCAGCGGGGATTAGGACAGCTGAACCGCTTCACATCGTTGTCCAGTAGAGCTGGGAAGTTACAGAACGGACACCTGCAGCCCAAAAGAAGGAGCTATTAATGCATAATGCCAAACAAATCTCTGCTGGAAGTGGATTTAGTCAAACAGCTGTGTGGTTCTTAAGAAAGATGCCAACCAAATGTCTGCCGCCAGGATGTGCTGACTGCTGTCTTTATGCTCATATTTCTTCGATCACTTCCCTGTTTGCAATCAAAATATTATATGCTCAGCACTACTTTAGACCATGTAATTTAGAGGATCAACACAGAGCTAGCAAGCAAGTCTTGGGGGAGACGGCTCTATTGAATTTTAATCTGCTCCTAGTCAAAGGCAGACCAACCTGAATAAAAAGTCTGAAGCCCGAAATGATTAGGTGGCTCTTAAAAAGCTACCTACCCCACATCTGGTGCATGTTTAGGGTTTGGGGGGGGAACAATTTTGTACAACAGTAAGCACAGCTTGTGTCTTGCACTGGGCACTTACCTGACAAGCTCATCTGCACAGGCAGCAGCCACCTCCTCCTCCGCTTTCCTCTCGTAGTATTTGCAGAGGATGTTCTCCGGAAGCACCTTCTCCAGCTCACTGGTGGGGAATGAACACGTGCAACTGCCCTCCATGCAGCTGAGCTCTGACTGTGGTTGGAAGAAGAGAGCTCAGTTTCAGTCTGATGGTAGTGACAAAACAGGAGTTAGTACCTAGAACATTTGCAAGTAAACCAGAGCAGAGCCTTGCTTAGAGATAATAGAGCTTAAATCAGTAGATGATGGCCAGAAAACGGGCTTACTATGGTAAGAATGTGGCTAATTAACGAGCGCTGGACGTGAAGATGCTTGTTGATAGCTGGGATCACAGTTCACAAGCTCCAAACCCACTGTGACCACACAGAAATAACAGGCTACTGTGTGGTCTCCACTGAGAACCAGCACTCTGTGAACAGCACGTTACATTCTTGTCAGTACAGTCATACAAACGTTGTCTGGTTTATCTTCACATGAAATATAGATCCCAGAGTACAAAAGTATCCTACGGTTTGGTTATCATATCCGAGGCAAAGGAGCACGTACACCTCAGAGCAGTCAATAATTCATCCGTAGCTCAGCTAAGTACCAGGACACTTAACTGCTGCTCCCTTACCATTTGGACCGCCTCCGGTAACTGTGTCCTAGGAACAGCAGCACCTCTAAATGGGACTGGGGTTAGTAGTACCATCGAGGAACCAATCCCCAAATTAAGTTGGGATTGCAAGGCAGTTAGGAAGGACAAACGTTTTTTAGCTATGAAGAGACTGGCTGAGTCAGAGATGAGAACACATTCTCTGCGCAGACTTATCACTGGTTTATTAAGCATTAAATCAAAACCAGATGAGTTTAAGTTATTATTATGAACACTGTAAAAAGTTTTTTCTAATAATCCATTAAAAATTGCTAAGTATGGAACAGAGAAGACTGAGGTCAGCAAAACCAAAAACCTACTCAACAAAAAATCCATTGTGAAGTCGTCGGCTGTTCACTCGATGGTGAGACTGACTTGTTGGATTTGGATTTCAAGACAATTCCATTCAAGTACTTCTTGGGAAGTGCAGTTACATCTGGTTTAAGCAACAAAACTATGCAAACAGCAATGTGATCTCCCAACAGCAATTCATCCATTTTCCCCTCATCCAATTGGAAAATTCTTACCTTCCCAGAGCCAAAGACTGCCTCCTGAGCATATTTAATTAGGCACTCCTTGCAGAACAAGTGACCATCTGCACACTGAGTTAGCTCTTCAAATGCAAACTCCCCGTAACAGCAGCGGCACTCTATCATCTGACCATCCTGCAGCCATAAACAGAGGTGTTAGCTACAGCGAAAAATAAATAAATACAAATCAATACCTAGAGCAACATACCAACACACTCTGCTGCAAATAAAATGCAGCGATGCAGGCACATACAACGGCAAGCCATAAGCAGTGCCAGCATTAATTATAAAAAAAAGAGCCACAGATGTACATCATTCCATCAGATATCCTACTCAATGGTCAAAATCCACTAAGCAAAACCAGGAACTCAGCTTTAAGTAACTTAATATCTACATATCCTGCTTAACAGATTCCAAAAAGCTAGAGAGTGTGGTATTTAGATAATTCTTAGCTCACAGGCACAGAAGCATCTTGGGTTGGGGAAGCTGCAGAGCGCACGCCATTCACATGGGGAAAACCAAGCTTCAAATCTGTTGCCCTCTAAAGGAATATTTACCCCGCTGCCTGCAGAGACCCTGCCTTGGCCTCTTCACTGCAGGGGTGGAGAAGCTTGCCACTGTTAAGAATAAGCATGCCAGCTTCTTCAAAGGTCCAACACCTTCTCCCAAGTTTGAAGAGGAACAGGCAGCAAGAAAGAAAAAAGTAATCCACAGCTGCTGAACCGATCTTTAAATTTTCCCTCTTCATTTAAAGGGAAAGACCTGTTTTTCAGTTTTTTGCAGAGTCCTTTCTGCAAACGAGAAAGGCCTTTTCCACTGGCAGAGCTCCAAGAACAGCAAATCTGTTTTAAACAGCCATAACGGTGGTAGCAAGAACAAACCTGGTGCTATTCTATTGCACTGTTTGTTGTGGCCAGTAAAGATACAAGCAGACTGAATTCCTACAGATCATTACGTGCATCAATACTGTCTTGCTGCACTCAGCAGCCTTTCTAAAGGCCTTCTAAAGGCCTGTCTACCTTTTCTAAAAGCCAGCCAACACATACTATGCAGGTTTTACCCGCTCAGCAAAAGTGGCACAGCAAATGCAGCCCTTCAGAAAAGCTCCCTTCCAGAAGCCAGGAAAGTCTGAAGTGGTAAGTGCAAAACAGCATCTATGCAGAAGCTGAACTCAAGGGACCACGTTATAGATACTGACCTTCTGATACTGCTCCTCATTCATCTGCAGAGCAAGGAGGAAGTCTGCATGCTGTAAAAGAGACATATGCATCTGTATTTACAGAACGGATAAAGCAGTTTTCCAGCCTCTACGCTCTTTTACATTATCTCACAACTTACAACCCACCACAAAAGGTGCACTGTCTGCTTATAACATCACTCAGCCCCATCCTTCCAATCCTTCAAGCTATTTATGATTCAGCTAAAACAGATGGGAGAAGCCAAGGCAGCAAGAACAAAGAACCAAATCCTACATTATGAGGGCCGCTCGTTCAGGTTCCTACGGGCAGAAAACAGCTTACCCAACAGGCATCTCCAGAGAAAGCCCCAAGGAACATTGTTTTTACAAGGAGACACTACCCAACTGTCTAAGAGACGCTGATCTTCAAGAAGCTACTTTAGAAGAGGCCTGTAGGTGCAGAGGAGTGAATTTAGTCATCCCTCGGTCTATGGAAGGGAAGACAACACACCAGCAGGTGTTGGTGGGCTCTGCTTTGAAACACGCAGTCCTCAGGAAGGGACAAGCTGTTCTGGAGGGACCAGACTGCCAGCTTCTGCAAGGTAGAGTGAGTGGACAGACTGCCCCGGGCCTGGTCATTATTAGCCACCAACATGTGCTGCAGTTACAAGCCCTAAAGCAGCAGAGAAGCCTGCTAACAATTAGAGGAAAGAAATAATTAATATAGCTTTTATTACTATGCAGTTAAAAAAAAGTCCAGTAAGGTGTTTTATCATGGACTATAAATAAACATTAGCAGACACATGGAAGATCTCTACAGCAGTTGAAGTTGTTTGCACCACAAAACCAAAGCAGCTCCTCCCACTCACCTCTGCCATCTCTTTAACTTTTTGCTCATAGAATTCCTGCTCCAGCAGCACTGGTGGAAGAAGCGAGAGCTTGTCGTAGGTTCTCCAGTGTCGTCTCTTATTCTCCAGGAAGAACATCCGCTTCTCAATTTTCACGTCACCTAAGGCACAGTTACAGGCACTATATGAAACAGGATGAAGCAGCAAGAAAAAAAGCTTAAATCCTTCCTCCTCTACACACCACCAGCTGCATAACTTCAAGGACTCACACAGAACTGTACCAAGCAGAGGTACTAATGAAGCACGTCTCCAAAATAAGATACCAGACAGTGACAGAAACATAGCTGTTCTGGGACAATATCCCTTTTCAAGGACAGTACTTTCCAGCGTAATCTAGTTCTGCTTACAATAACCACACAGAGCACAATACACACTGCTTGTTATTTACCTTGCTCAAATTTGAAATCTATATATGAATACTGATTCATTTCTTTTCTTCTTTTTCGTTTCCCACTGGTTTCCGGAGACAGCTCCTGCCATTTTTTGATGGCATCTGAAAAGGCCTAAAAAAAACAACATGCAGACTTAAATCCCTTCTGTTCTTTGGAAGAAAGCAGAAGCACATACTTCACATCAACACACTGCACAAACACACATAGGACTGATCTAAAACAGGAAAGCCAAGCACCCCATAGAGGCATGAAAACCTCTTCCCTTTGTCCACTAATCATTCCATAAAAACAAAATTGTCACCACGCAGAGCTGAATGATGCTTCACAACACCTCAGCTATTAACTCTAATACAGCTGGTGTCCACTCTGATGCAACAGAGCTGATATTTTTCCTTTTATGTTTTTGAAAGGAGCTTCTTTTCGGAAGGCCTAGAGCTAGAATCTGATTTTGCTCAATTCTATCAATCAAACAAAGAGGCACGGTGTTTTTGGTTTAGTTATGCCCTGGAACAGTGGAGGGAGAAGCTCAAGCAAAAAAAGCATACAGAAGAGTAGCTCCAAGTCAAAAGCTTGAAACCACATTCATAGTTAGTTTGCTGATGCTTAAGAACAAGTTTCTTTGCAGCTCCATTACAGTGAAACTTTTATGAGCAATATATGATTCATTTCACACATCATAATTAAACAGGACAGTGAGACTCGGGTTTCTCTTTAATTACAGGCAGTCAGTTAAAAACTAATCTAATAGAGGCAGTTAAATGTTTTAAGACTTAGTTAACTGTCTTGGCTTTACTGGCAATTATACCCCCACTTCAGCAAAGTACAGGAACACTTCTGAATCCAACACATCACCTATCATCAAGGAGCTAGTGCTTCCTCAATTCTCCTGCTACAGAAAAGTAAAAACTTCCTGCAGCATTCTGTCTGGCCAATGAATTTTGCAAGTCTCTACTAAATGAGCAAACACTTCTTGAAAGGAAAGGAAGATCATAAGAACAAAATGCAACTACACACACACACAAGCAGATGGCACAGTACAGCAGAAGACTTCACACTGCTCTCCACAGATACGGGAGGCAACCCTAGGAAAGAAAACAGACTTGAAGAGGAGAACCTTTCGTGTGATTGCATAGTGTCCCTTGAGTTCATGTAGTGCCCACTTAATGTCTTGGCTGCTCAACATTTTGAAGTCTGCCATAAGGAGGTCAGCTGCCTGAATAAAGCACCGCTGATCAAGTGGCGCAAGCTTGGAAAAGTCAAAGTAGTCCACTTTAGGCACCTAAGAAGAAAATGCAAAAGAGAAGGTAGTCCACACACAGCCACCTCAACACACTCAAAGCAGTTCAAATAAAAAAAAGGTGAATTGGCTTTAAAATAAATTAATAAAATCAAGTAACTGTATGGAGAGTTGCAGTTAAGAGACTAAAAATTAACACCTAAAGGTCACACAAGATAGACCTGAGGGCCAAGTCTACTTCATGCGACCGAATGACCAAGAAATTCTTACACCAGTTACCAAAACGAACACTGTAGATAGCAGGTGGCTGGTAGGCGGGCAAGCCAGGGGGTCTCACTGAAGGCAGAAGAGCAGACAAGAGACAGCTGCACAACACCAAAACCTCAAAGTCATCTTGCAAGCAACTACCTACTGTTATTTAACACTATCTTAATTGCACCTGGAGGCCTCCTATCCAAGCATGGCTCAGTCAGGCACTCTGCAAGTACGTACTAATAGACTCATACATCCCAAGACGACTTCAAATTGGACAGATTTGATGGGAAGCACGCTGTAGATAAGGTCACTCTCACTTGCCTTTGTCTCATCTTGGCTGGCAAGCAGGCTGCTGCTGGGATTTAAAACCACTCTGCCTTCCTTCTTTGGGTAATCTGGATTTTCCAGAAGAAAGTTACAAAGTCTGAAAAGATAAAGACAGTTACTTCAGGTTCTGGGAGCTCAGGCTCATTCCTCCCTTGTCAAATTTTTAGCATCCTCTAATTAAAAGGCTGGGCAGGCAAGTCACAGCTTGCCCTGCAAGAACCAAGAGAGGTCTCAGACTAGAGTGAACGGAAAATAAATGACTGAGAATTAACAATGATGAGTTGTGTGACTGCAGAACGAAAAGCAAATAGATGTCTTTCAACAATTACATTTACTTAAGAGGAGCTTGTATGGGTGAGCTACTAACCAGCCCAAATCTCTCCATGCCAGGAGGGAACAACCAGGCTTACTTCCCACTCACATCCACGGCTAAAACCACGTAAAGTGATACTTCCTTGGGCTACCTACCTCTGATCTTTCACAACTAAGAGTCAAGGTGTGCTAACATCGTGCTACTGTGAAATTAATCTTGTGAGGACTACAGAGGAAGGAACAATCACAGCAGAGCAGCATTAATTGTAACAGCTGACATCTGCTGTGGCTAATACAAAACCAGCTATGGAAAGACAAGCACACAAACCCCCATAAAAAAAAACTGTGACAGGTTGATGTCTTCCTGGTCAGAAGATTACCGCTTCAAATTTGAATTAGAGCCTCCAGCCTTTATCTACTTTCACAATGCAGCAGAGGCAGAAACATGTTTAACACTGTTTACTTAAGATGTGTACTCTGAACACAGGTTTCATCATAATAAAGCTTGAAATCATACTGCCATTGTCCAACTCACGCTGAAAACTGTTCTAGTGGGAAAAAGCACTTGGAAAATTACATACTAGAGTAAATGCAGCATGTCTGAGGTCCTATTGCAAACAGTCATAACCCTGTCAGGTAGCTCAGCTGAGCATTTCAGCTTCAAAAAGTCTGTCTGCAGCAAGTAGTTTCAGAATACCCCACGAATACCTCAGAGGCCCTTTTGAAGGGTACGCTTGCTGTAGGCGATCTGAGCCTGCCTTTCAGGGCTTATTCTCAACTGTCACCAACCAGCTGTGCTCGACAGGTCGAGTAACAGAAGCTGTTCCTCAGTTTCCCCAGCTATAGAACAATAACCTCCTGAAAGGAGCTATGAGGAGCAATTAACGTCTGTGAAACTTTCTGAATGAGAAGGTGCTAGGTTGCAGCACTGGCATAATTGCTGCTAATTTACATTCCTGATGTCAGAAATCAGTCCCTAATTAAGAAATCTGAACTGGCTTGCAGCATTAACCCGCTATCAAGGCGTGATTACTTTAGCCCTGCTTTCACATTCAAAGCGGAGGCATTTCTTTTTGTTTAATCAGGTATTGACATACTGAGCCAGAAGCTTTTGACCGAGCGTGAATGCTTCTGCACACAAAAGCTGAATAGATGATACCCTGCTAAGAGGAGCTCTCACATCTTATCTTTCGCATGGGTTCAAAGTTTTAAGACTATCATTTTGGAAAACAACAAAATATCTCGGCGCCCGAGCATTTAATAGGTCCCCCTTTTGTCAAGGACAACTATTCTAATCCGACAAAACAGAAACTTCAAGGAGCTCCGAGCACTGCAGCTCAAACGCAAGGCTTTCAGCTGTGGCCCAGCCGGAGCACGTCTGAACCGTTCTGCATGTTGCCATCTCAATGCTCGGGATTTTCGGAGATGTTAACCTTCGGTGTCTGACAATTAGTTAAGTGGGTCCCAGCACGCAACGCACACACATTTGCAGCACCGTTCATTAATATCTGCACCACAGGACACAAAGGCAGTTAAAAGCCTCATCCCTGCCCCAACCCAGCCACCCTTAGTTATTATATTTCGAGCCTGATTCAGCTTGACACACCGTGGAGATCAAAGAGACCCCGCCAGCCTGGCTGACCAGTGCTTTGACCCGTTTTGTGCGGATACCAAAGATGCAGTGACAATTCAAAAGATAGTTTGGTTAAAGGAATAAAAATATGGAGGAGAAATCTTTATCATCCAGTAAGTCCGTAATGCACCACCGAGCAGGCACTGTAGATGGCCTGCGGGGAAGCCTGTAAGCACCTTTTCATCTCCCTGGCTCTGAGGCACACAATAGGAGAGAAGAGATTTCGGGAGCAGAGAGGGAAGGAACACATTAAGACTTATAGAAGCCGATACTGGGATTTACTTCTACCGGGCTTCACTAAGTCCCTGCAGGATACAATAACGAGGTTTTCACACAATCCGTGCGAGGGTGCTGCAGCTAGCCGCAGCTGCAATGGCCTGATCGCCCCGAGGAACGGGCTGCTGCCCTACCTACCGTCCTCATTTCCAACATAACCAACTGCTCTGAGGCACAGGTACGCAGGGCAGGCACCTGAAAGCCTTTCCTGTGTTGAACATGTCATTGCTGCAGGGAAAGCACTTTGAGAAGATGAGGATAGTTATAACTAGATCATTTTCCATCCTAGAAGTCCTTCTTTGAAGGCACAACTTCACTACACAGGCAAAGGTAGTAGAATAGGAAATCTAAGGGTGATCCCATCTATTATTTTATATATTAGGCTTAGTTCCTTGCCAGTTACCTTATTTATGCTCCAATAAGTAACTGCAAGCCTCACATGTTTGAATACTGCTTAATTAGCGCCTTAGTTAACTGTAAAGGGCACGGGATTTATATGGAGATAAAATGAAACCTCTGGCAACCAACACCTATTCCTCATTCTTGTATCCCATAATAACTAGTTTCAACATGTTCAAGATAGTGACAGCTGCAGAGAGAGAGAGAGGGGCCACCCAGCATCAGACCCAAGTCAGATGTAATTTACTTCAAACCACTCTCCCCTCAGTGCTGGCTGGTGCCAACACCCACAGCCTTTCATTCTTCAGCTGCGCAAGCCTTACCCAAAAGAGGAGGGTGATGATGCAACTTATCAACAAAGATTGATGACTTTTTTTTTTTATTCTTTTGATTCTAAAGTGAACTCCCAAAAATATCAAATATGATTCTTAATGCTAAGGAATCCTTGAGCTGCTAGTACAATTGGGAAAGCAACAGTACTCAGGATGATTTTCCATTGCTTTTACTTCCCTTCTTGGCTCAGATTTCTGCTCAACGTGACCAAAAGCTATCCATCAAAAGACATCTATAACTAATCCTGCTAGCCCTTAACTGTGTTTTGTCTGCAAAACGTGGTTTGAGAGGAACTCAAATAGCACCACTGCCATTCAGTCAAGTAAATGGGATAAAAATCAACAGCATGACATCAAATGAGCAAGTCCAAAACAGTGTCAGTTTTACCCAGAAAAGGGCAGGAAGAGGCAGGAAATTATTTTCCACAATTCAAAATTCACCAATTCACCTTTGAATTACATTTTACAGAAGCTACCTCAACACCTACCCTTGACACTAGTCTTTAACAAGCCTAGTAACGGTTAAGAGGAAATGATATGTAATAGTTTTAAATAATCAAAGAACTAGTAACAGAGAATTTGCAAATTATCTTAAAAGCAGAGAAGCTACAACACGATATCAGAAAGAAAATTTCTATTAGAACACGGGGAAAACAAAAAAAAAAAATCCATGCTCTTTGGCACTGCCAGCATAGTGCTGACTCCCAGCCTGGATATGCTCAAAGCATTATTAGCAGGAAGGAAAATGGCAGCGTGACTGCAGCCAACCTGTTTTATGGTACACTCTGGCTCTTAGCTTTATACTTACACATTTAAGTCATAGCAGTTCTTGACATTGATCAACTCTTCAATATATTCTTTCTTCACATCTGGGAACCTTGCTTCCTGCAGTAGGAAGAGTTGAAGGTTATACAGGCATTAGAGGAGCAGTGTGGTACAACCTAGCAACAGCACCAAACGCAGAAATATATAGGTAATTATCTAACGTGCTCCCGAGACAGGGGCTAAAATGGCTTCTAAGAGACACTTTCTACCCATCCAGCCTGGCTACTGCACATCGCTGGCTTTCCTTGCTCCACAGGATGAATACCAACAAGAAAAATAGGGGCAGTGATATGAGTAGTCATGAGCAGCTGGCCTAACAAGTGATTCAGGGTGGATGGAAAGAGGAGAGGCGCATAGGATCTACACCACAAGCAAAACTAATATTTACCTTTAGATAGAAGATTAAGGACTTCCAGGTTGTGTGCTGAAATACAACATTCCAAAGCAAGAGGGGGGAAAAAAACACTGCATATACCCACTCAAAGCACCCAGACACACTAGCAATGAGATCAGAGAAGACAAACCTTTACTTGCATTTTTGTGAAAACCCTACTACCACTAGCCACGTAGCCAAGAGCACCCTTTACTGCTCTCTCTCATTGGGTTTTCGTACAGGTACTGGAATTGGTTGTACCACGCAGTACTTTGCTTTGCAAGACTGAGCTGGTCAAAAAACCCTGACAATGCAGGAGTATCTACTTGCTTTAACAGGTGGACAAGTCAGTGACTAACAAGGTTTTACTCTGAAAGAAGTTAATTTTTGTTGAAGTGCTGCTTGGAGAATAACAACAGTATTTTCTCAACCCTGTTTTTTCCAAATAGAATCAGATACGGGATAGGGAGGAAGAACTTGGCAGGGGGAAGAAGGGATTGGTTCAGATACAGTGAGATGTGTTATTTTCAGACAAGTTTTTCAAACAGATGCATGCATTGAAGGCAAACAACCCTGGGAACACTTACTGTCTCTCTGATGAGCAGCGCAGTGAGGTCTTGGTCCTGCCCAGCAGCCCCCTGTTCTGGCACATCACTAGAACCGAGTTCGTGCGAGCCCTGTGCCGGGAACGCTGGGCCTGGCTGCTCGTTGTCTATTGCTGCCTGCTGCCCCCTCGGTTCTTCTGGGGGGTGTGCTGGCTGGGGCGAAGCGGGACCGGGAATCCCATCCTGCTGCGGCTCAGGTCTGGGGAAAGCCGGCCCAGGAGCCTCCTCTCCAGACGCCCTCGAAGATCCTGATTCTGCTTCAGGCTGCCCTTGCGGAGGAGCACAACCATTTACGACGGCACGTGGCTCCCCTTCCGAGGGCTGGAAGTGATCCAGCCGGCTGTTCTCCTGGAGCTCCTGCTCCATGCTGGCTGCAGCAACTGTTCCTTCAACGTTTTGCGAGAGCTCTGGCTTCAAGTCCTCTCCTTGCCTGCCCTGGGCTTCTACCTTTTCCTCCTCTTGTGGTGGCAAGTCTGCTTTCTCCAGATTAATGATTTCCTTGTCAACAACCACCTGCGGACTCATCTTTACTGCTGGAAGCAAACTTGGGCCAGGCTCCAGGTTACTCGTAAGTTCAAACCTGGGGCCATTCTGCTCAGACGGCCCGGGCTGCTGCAAGGCAAAGTTCACATTCTCATCCCTGCTTGGTCCAGCGCTGCTCTCCACCATGTAATCATACGGGTCTTTCTGGCAGAGCAGAGCTGACATCTCATCTTGCAGATACGCGCCCCTCAAGGGCCCTACATCACTTTTGGATCCTCCTTCTCCCACAGCGTTTGCACCCTGCCATTGAGCGGCAGGTCTGATGACATTGGGACGCACAAGCTGCTGATGCTTTGGGGTCTAAAAAGAAGACAGACAAGAATAAGTACGAGTTATCTACTCCTCAGAATCCTTCCTCCAGATGGTCTTTTGCACCTAATCAAATTTCTGATGGGAAAGACATGAAAAGACCATTTTAGCAAGGAACATAAGGCATAAAACTGCAACCCAGATACCTTTGTTTCACTGGACAGCACCCTCAGTCTGTCCCCGGGTGCTAAGAGTACATTTGTGATGAGAGAACATTTGGCAGAACTGGGAATGCACAGGACTTTCACACTGGAATAACTCCCCAGAGCTTCACCCCCAATCTCTATTACACTTCCAGTAAGAGAGTCCGGAAATTAGGAACTAACGGATGGCATATTTGCATCTCAGCAAATTCATTCGTTTTAACAGGCAGCAAGAACCAAAGGTCAAAATGTTAATCTCTGGCCTTGCTCCTGCTTCTGCCAAGCTAAGGCTGCTGAATGCAAGTAGAGTTTGAATGCTCTCCGATACTGTTTTCAAGTAAGAAACAGAAAAGTTATCTTTACATCCCATTTTCTCAATAACTCTGGTTATTTTAACAGAAAAGTAGAATATATTCTTAATACAGCTTAAATTTGAAATTAGACAAAGTAATAAGGTTAAGCTAATGCCTTTGGCCCTCCTCTGTGTGACTGCCTGTACCAGTGGAAATAAATTTACCAAGTAGGCTGGCTTTGTAAAACTGCAAAAACTCAGGTGCCTGCAACAGCCCAACAAGAATCTAGCGTTCTGAACACCGGAACAGGCTTCCTAGAGAGTTGCTTGATGCCCCACGCCTGTCAGTATTCAGGAGGCATTTGGATAACGCCCTCAAAAAAATGCTTTAACTTTTGGTTAGCCCTGAAGTAGTTATGTCTGGACTAGGTTATCTTTGAAGGTCCCTTCCAACTGAACTATTCTAAATAGCAGAGATATAAAGCACACAAGGTTAAACAAGGCAGGTTTTGAACACCTGCATTCTAAGGAACAAGTCCTTTTTTTCTGGATTAAGATAGATAAAGAAGGCTCTAGCTTCCGTAAAGTTAAGCATAACTTTACGATACAGCTAACAATCTATTTCTCCCTGCCTGTGCCCAGAATACAACTAAACACGTAAACCCAGCAAAATGCCATCATTTCAACGCTCATTTAAGACACCCTAAGTAAATCACTGCAACTGGGCAGGACTCTCAAAGGAACGCATCAGGTATTTGCGCAGGATGTGGTTATAAAGGCCATGAATAAAGCAGCAACACGTACAAGAATGAAAAATTACCTCTGCCAAGATAACCACATCATCATCATCTTCCTCATGCTGCTGTTCTGCCGGTCTTTCCAACAGCAAAGGCAATTCTTCATCCGAGGAATCGGATATCGTGATAAGACCGTCATCCCTGCGGTTAATCCAGTCTGCAGTAAAGTAAGTACAGTTAGCTGCTTGCAAATGACAGAGCACGAGTGCTGGGACACGTGAAAAAGCCATCTTCACACTTCCATTGCAGCAACAGGGAAGAAGCGCTCAAAGGTCCCTGGTTCCTCTGCGACGTACTGCCGCAGGCACTCCCACGTCCCTCAGCCTTCTGAGCAAAAACCTCGCACAAACTACAGCTCGAGAGACCACAACGGCACGTGCATGAAATGGTCCTGCAGAGAATCTTCTATCCCAAAAGTGAGCACGAGCCAAGCTGCTGCAAAAATGATTCTGAATAACTCATGTAGACTACTTCCTAATTTTTGGAGAGAAAGCCTGAATCTCAGGTACCGTGCGTTTTCTTTTATTGATGCACAGTATGTTCTAGAGGACAGATATGGCTCCATGTGCGATTCGGTGTCTTCTGAAAGAGAGTGACTTCGCGGGAGCACCTTACGCCAGCCTGAGATAGGGCCCCTGACTGTGAGCACAGATGATATCCTGCTATTGGATGACAACCCTCAAGGTTTGTCAAGAGGGAAATAAAGATGCTACTGAGCAAAGCTGCTGGAACTCGGGAGATACATGCCAGCCAGAAGCAGAGGGTTTCTGTACTACAGCACACCATCACACTTTCCCTAGGATTTAACACAACAATTTGGTTTACACTTCTGTAACTGCAGCAACACACAACCACTTCACGCAAGAGCTTAAAGCGCCCACCAAATTTGAGCATTTATCTACCTATTTATCTACCCTTCAGACACACAGAAAGCGTCATTTTGAGTTCCACTCGAAGGACGGGTTACAGTGCATACAGCCCTATTAGGAACCGAACGAGGTTCTTAAAAATGAGGTTCTTAAGAAGGTGGAACATCACGAGCCCCTGAGACCTGCTGAAATACCTCTGCGTGGCTTGGGTGTTCCCAAGAAGTTAGCAATCTACCTTAAGGCAGTACAACACCAGAAAGACAAGAGCCAAATATTCCACGTCAGCGTAAAATGAGAGGCTTCGTGGCTACCTACAGAAAATTAAATAAACCAGAGCGGTGTATTACATGGCAGAACAGCCCACTAGCAGCTTCCTGTTAACATCACCCCCGCAAGTTTAATGGCTGTTATTCCCAGCGCTTGTAAGCAGAGCTGTACAGAGATAGCTTTGGAAATACACACAAATCAATACTCACCTTTCCCTCTGTGACTACGGAAGCTGTTTAAGTGAATTACTTCTTCATTTCCACCTCTCTCTGCCATTTTAAACAGCTGCTCCCAGAAGCATCAAGGCCCAGGCATGGCAATCAGGCTAGAACGAGGAACTAGAAGACAAAATAATAAGAGTAAGGCAAACACAGTGGCACCCTAGGCCTTCCCTGCTAGATCCCTTCTGGGATTCTTGTGGCTCTCCCAGCAAGGCTCTTAGGAGATATTTTCCATGCCCGAAGGGAGGCACGTCTCAGGTCCTCCTCTGAGGGTTAAGACAGCACAATCAGCCCTGAGAAGCCCCCCGGAGGAGAACTCAGAGGCGCTCGCAGCTCCACGATCACAGGAAGAAGGGAGAGGTGCTTCTGCGCAGCCAGCCTCAGCCCCGGTGTTTGTGCTCAGAGCTGTTTTCCTGTTTCCAAGAAGTCAAAGCCCCACAGTGGCGTTTCTGCCACCACCTACCGGTAAGAGGAGCGAAAGCCACTTGCCTGAGCTGCCCCAGGACGCCGGCACCACCTCTGCCACCCGTGACAGCCACCCACAACCACCCCTCACCGCACACAGCGCTGGGACGGGTGCCACGCCGCCAGCTGAAGGATCGCCAACATTGAGGTCCTATCGGCCAGGCCTGGGGGTATGGTGCAAATCCCAGGATATTCCACCTGCTCTCCAGCCACAGAGACCCAGCAGGGCTCAAATTCCTTCACGGGACAGCTTCTGGGGCTGTTCTGCCACCCCACCCGTTCCCAGATAGGCACCATGCGCTGGCAGAAGGCTCCGGGGCAGGATTAGACCCAAGGAATCATCACAACCTCAGCACTTGGTTTCCATTTTATGCCCTGCCAGCTCCCTTTATCACACAACAGCTAAGTACATGGGAACTGCGAGCAGTTTGATCACTGCAACGAGAAAGGTCTTTTTATTGGGAAATATTTGCCTTATTGTTAGAGCACAGAGGCGTCTGCATTCTTTACCAGAGCATAAGTTGAAAGAAAATGGTGGCCTGCTATAAAATCCTGTCTGCTTGCACACAAGAGCAGTACAAATTCCTCCTCGATAATTCTACTTAACCTTCTCTGCAGGGAAGGCGATTTGCAGCTAGCACAGCAGATGAAGAAATCTGTTCAGATGTCCTCAATGAACTTCAACTTATACATCCCCTACACACACCAGGAACTACTCATCACCATCCTCACAATATTCAATACAGTGTAAAATCGTAAAAATAAAAATGCATAATCATACCAAAGCAGCTGTTAAAAAGGCCAAAGCTCACTGCAAGGCAGTGCTGAGACCCGGCCATCTTCTGGGTGGGAACCCACACGTCTCCAGCACTACAGCACGCACAGACACAGTCCCAAAGCCTCACACCTACAGGTAATATCAATACACTGCTTCCTTGCTCGTTTATTTTATTTGTAGGGCAGGACTACTGCTTAGCACACACAAAGGGTGCCAGCAGCATGGCTCAGTGCCTGAAGCAACCTTCCCTGGAGGGCACCTCCACCCTAACAGCTTTCATGGCTTGGACAGGAACGGCCACGGCTCAGCCGGTCCCAACCCCGCTGATGTCCTGCTCTGGGTGGGACATCAGACCGGGTCTCTTCCAACCAGCATCGCTACAAACACGCAGCTCGCCCTACATCTGAGCCCTGAAACTTCAGCAGCACGCCTTGTTTCCAGCGAGCAGCCCCAAGAACGCCACGGGCATATCGATGCCTTGAAAACCCTTCAAAAACCAAGGTTTGGGGGTTGTTTCCACAAGGCTCTTCAGCTTCTGCCTTACTACAAGCAAGGTCACTCAGAATAGTACTTGGTTGCCAGAACAGCACGAAAGTGCTGCTCTCCCTCCCTGCAGACAGGTGCTGGAGTGGCAGCTCAGGGGCTGGCTAATTGTGAGCATCCTTGGTGAAAAGACCGTCCTTTTTAAAAGGGCACATCCATGTTATTACCGTTCCATTTTCCCTGGTACTTGCGACTAGCCACCACCCAGCCTCGCATAGCGTTTTCCCTTCTGTAGCCCTCCAAGCACTCGAGAAAACAAGATCAATATTGAGCCTGCCATTTAAGAGATGGAGAAATGGAAGCGCTGAAAGGAACAGCGCGGCCAAGGTCACGAAGCGGGGCTAGAAGCAGAGCCAGGAATAGCAACCCGGGCTCTTCAGATCCAGGCGGGTGTACCCACGCCAACCATTTCCCCCAGCTGGTCCCACAAAACGCTCCTTGCAGTGGTCAACAGGCCCTGCGGGGCCGGCAGCGCCTCACCCCAGCTGCCCCCACCCCGGCTCGAGCTCGACGAAGCAACGGCTCGGCAGGCAGAAGCCAACGCTCAACCCAACAGATGACAAAGGACGGCTCCGAGGCTGGTTGGGGAGGGACAAGCCTGGTCGTGAACGCCACAGATCAGCCCTTGCGGCCTCAGACGGTGCAGACAGAGGCTAGACAGGTGTCTGCTCGGATCTGCTCTGAGCAAAGCTCAGCGGCTGCGATAGTTTTCCCCCGCAGGGGCATGCGGTGCGTTAGCAGAGCTCTGTATGCGCGGGCCGGTCAGCACCGCAAACGCTCGGCGCAGTCAGCAAAAACATCTCCCAGACAGCTCCACCGGTGCTTTGTCCACAGCTGTCCGCGTCCAGCCAAAGGCAATGCTCACCCCGGGCAGCTCCAGGTACCTGGAGAGGAACTTGCACGTCAAGAAAGAGGCCCAGAAAGAGTTCGGGATAACAGTCTGCTGCCCCCCGTACAAGAGAAGGGTGCTCGCACATCACCGAGAGGCTCACGGAAGAGCATTAGCCATAATATACAGCCAAGGCAACAGAAAAAATGAAATAAAGGCCAAGCCTGGAAAGAGCTGGCTACGTACCACTTCTCTCTTTCAAAACAGACCGCATAAAAACCCGGGCAGCTTAAAAAAGCTCTGCTTGGAGGGTAGAAAGCAAGGTTCCACCAAGCTAGCAGTTAATTTTGTCAATAGAGGACTCACGTTTAAACAAATATCTATAAGCACAGGCCAGTTCCATCTAGCAGCACGAATAAGAAGTTTATTCATGTTTATAGCACCAGGCTGCCAAGAACGTGAAGTAACAAGATCAAAGCCATCCTAGGGTCTTGCCCTACATAAACAACACAATAAAAAGCAAGAGAGGCAGAGGGAAAGAAGCTACCCACACTACCTCGGCGATTTTCATGCCTATTTATAGGTACAGAATAAGGCCACCTGTAAGTGAGCTCTGACAAAGCCATCAGCTTCTTCACGATGCAGTCTAGGACCAAATGCAAGAACTATTTTAAATGAATGCGACCTGACAGCCGCACACAAGCTGGGTTTCCTTCCTAAAACCTCCCACCGGCACTGCAGCACACCAAACTACAGAGATTCAAGCCCCAAATCCAGTAACGGGACGACACAAAACCCTTATCGTGACTTGGAGGTCACCTGCTGACGGCACGATACAGCACCAGGCTGGAGATGCGGCGCACCGAATCGCCCCTCTGCTTCCCAAACCCCTCCACGTCCTCAGGACTCGACACACTTGAGGTATTTCACTGCGCAGGAAATCAAATCCCCTCTATTAAGGTTTTTCCTGCAGAAACTTGAGAGGGAAAAACAGCATTAATGGAACAGCTACTGGAAAAATCGGAGACCATCGGGGACTTACGGGTAACCCTGCTCTGAACGGAGCAGGTCTCGGGCTGCCTGTTCACACCCATTTCCAAGCTGACCTCACACACACACAAACGTACAAACCCCACAGCCACCAGCTCCGAGCTGGCAAACCCGCTGCCAGCAGGTGAAGCGGGTCCCGGGTGCACGCAGCTTGCTTACACGTGAATTCCCAAACCCGCTCCAAATCCCCGCAACTACCGCGTTACGTATTTTTAGCCTAACCTAAAAATAGCAGGCATCGGTGCCGTGCATATATTTAAAGTCCCGGCACACGCAGAAGTTTCTGGCTGGCAGGAATTGGAGCAGAACTCAAACGCACTCCCTCCATCTTCCGTTTGTGCTGTGACGAGCATCCTCAGATGGGGCTGGGATTTCAAGCCACAGTCGAGGGGAGAAACACTATAGCGTAGTTTTTCCGACTTACAGCATTTAAAATCTCGAACTGCCACATCCCCAGGACGGGACTAAGCACGAAGTGCTCTCTTCTGGCTCTAGCTCAAGGCAACAGGAGCAGACAGAAAGCACTGCAGGGGAGGCTGGAACCAAAATCCCAACCAAGCGGGGGGAAAAAAAAGAGCATCATGGAAGAGATGTCAGCAGCATCGAGTCACTGTATGTTGTAGCCTCTCCCCCTGCACAGCACCGCCGCTGCTGCTCACCGACGTTGACAGCAGAGCCTCAGTTCCCACCTCCTGCCTGCAGGCAGCACACGTGTCTCCTGGTAGCCTGCGAGCAAGGTGAATTTCTGCCTCGTTTCAAGCTGCTAAGACAAAGAGAAGCTACTTAAATAATGCATTGCTCGCGACAGCCAGCGAAATGAAAAGCTAGGACTGAGCCCTTCAAAAAGAAATAACAAAAACACGAAACACACCAGAAGCGAAACGAAGCAGCCCAACCTCCTGCCAAGCGTCGCGGCGAAACATTTCAAAGGGCTCGCCGTTTGCTGGGGGCTGCTCCTCCTCAGTCACGTAGGAAAGCAGGGAGAGCTCGAGTGGTTGATCACGTTAAGCAGCCTCGTCCCCACCAAAAATTAGAAATCCCCCGGTAAGAAACGCTGTGCGCAAAAAGCCCGTTTGCTGTGCGACCTCCGCCGCGTCGCAGCTTGCGAAAGAATAAAGCCGGAGGTGCAGACGTGTGCCTGCAGCACGGTTTCCCTTGAATGGAAACACCAAAATGGAAGCGTTGGTGGCAGCCCAAAGGCCTTGTCCCTGTCCCCCTGCAGACAGGGATGCTCAGGCAGCGACCGGAGGACCACCAGGTCCCAGCAGCAGCCCTGGTGCTGCCCGGAGCTGCAGGAGTCTCACCAAAACTCCTCCTGGGAGCATAGGAAGGGGTAAACTGACTTCCTTACAGCAAAACGTGAGACAACCGACACCAGAACTGGCGCTCTGCAGTCGGCAAAGCGGAACTGATCGCTCACCTCCCTGCAAGGCAGCCCACAGGCGCGCCGCTCAGAAAACACCTCCCGGCACAGCCGGGACTGTTTCTGCAGCCACGCCAGCCTCATCAGCGATTTCAGAAGCAGCGCTCCAGGCCGGAATGTCATTAAGGTGGACGAGAGGGACAGGCAGCCCCCGAGCTCCTCTGGCAGTAATCACAATTTCCAGTGATCTCTTGCAAGTTCTCAACTCCTCGCCCTCTCTTACGGAGGAATAAAGGCGGGCTGGGAAACACACATCAAAGCCAGCCGTGCCCTTTTCACCAAGCATACCATTGATGCAAGCTCCTTTGATATCTGCAGAGCGCTTCGTTATCACTTCGCTGACAAAAAGCGAACCACGAGCACGCTAGCACGGGGCTGCCCAGCTTTACTGAAGCCTGCTCGTGGTTGGAACAAGGCCAGAAGCGTGGCACCGCATGGATCCCAATGCTGCTCCGTTTTTTTGGTCACTTCTCAGTCCGTGGTGTCACCAAGAACAGGCTGTAAGACATTCGGACAAGCGAGGTTAAGGATCAGCAAGGTATGAGCTGCTTTCAGGTGTCAGTGCTCCAGAGAACCGGTCAGCCTACAGCCAGCCAGAGGGCACGCTTTGGGATGACTTGGGCACAAATCACTAGAGTATTCCTTTTTTTATGACTTCCAGGAAACGTTTTGTACAGCACAAGGCTTCTGAACAACCTCATCTATGTTCGGCGTTTCATCAAGGTGCGAGCATCGTTCAACTGTAATTCCTGAAAGTGCCCTACCTCCGTTTTTGGCACAGCGATTAGCACCAAGTACACGAGGAAAGAAACCTGTCCACGTTTCCCACCTGTTTTAAAGCACCCTTTTGTTCTGATTTTGCGGTCTCAGGGCGGGGATAAACGGAAGAGCGTGTGAAGCCACGCGATCTGCAGCTCTGCCGCTTCCAGAGCAACTTTCACTTCTAGTTTTTTTTTTTGCCCTGAACTCACGTGTACCCCAACCAAAGGCGGCTGAGGCTCTTCCCCCCGAGCAGCACCGTTATTAAGCCACTGATGTCTGTCTCCGCGGACTACCAGGTGCTCCACGTACCTGCCAGTGCCCTGCCTGATGTTAATTGCAGCAGCCTTCTCTTCCCTATCAGCCCAGAGGCCAGACAGAAGTACAAAAGGAGTGACCTGCGTGCCCCAGGATACGAGAGCGCTTCTCCATCACTTACACTTCACAGAGCTCTCCGGGAGAAAGGAAACCATGTTTCCTCTCCAATTCCTTAGTAGTTTTTTTTCCCTTTTTCTTTCCTTTTTTTAAGGAAGCCCAAATGTCACTTTCAAATGGTAGAGGAGAACAAAGAAAACGAATGGCAACCTTTTAAGCAGTTATTTAACAAGGCGCGTGCACATCTCCGGGTTACAGTCTCAGCCCAGATTTTTATTGGGAGAGGAAACGGGGAAACAAAGGAGTTTGAGGCTGCTGGTCACAGCTGCCTAACGGGCTACAGCACTGCCTGCAAACTGCTACTAAAAGCAGCAGCAAGGGATTAACTAGCCCAGAGCAAAGAGGGGTCAGAGGACTAACTAGCCCGGAGTCAGGTTCAGTTGCGGTGACAGCCGGAGGGCTTTAAAATCCTGAACCGTCAAGCACGTCACAACGGCACCCTAGATGCTAAGCTGCTACCCAGCAGCCCTGCTCCAGACACAACGATCTGAGCTGGGTTTGGGAGGCTGGGATCCAGCAACACCAAAACGCACCAGCAGCAAACACGGAAAGGATGAGGGGATTCTTCTTTGCATTGTTTAAAGCCATGAGCTGAGCCTCTCACGTGAAATTCTGCGTTCACGGCCGGGCGAAGCCTGCGAAGCACGCCTCACCTCATTTCACAGCGCTGCTGATGGTAAAAGCTGAGACTTGACCTGGAGGCGGCACAGAAGAGGAAATAAAACCACTCGCTGCAGTAGCCCACCTTAGCAAAAAGGAACAAAGGTTGCTGTGTCAGCCCGCGCGGTTCTTCAGAAGTATTGGCTTCAAAGTCCGCCCCCAACCGTTCTTCTATAGCGTGCAGGTGCCAAACATCCCAGAATTAGGGACTTCCGCACAGAATGCCTTCCCAGGTCATGTTCCATTTATGGCAGCCCTTTTTTTTGGGAGGCACGTCAAGCATCTGCTCTCGTCACAACTCCGAAGTCACTGGTGGCGGCCAGAAGCGGCGCCTGCACGTTAAGAAGCGTCTGGCTGCAATACCTGCCTTAGACAGCCCCATTCCCACTCCATCGCTTGTCACCTCCTTTTGCGCTGAGCTGCGCCAGGAGCCAGTAGAGCTTTAACAAGAAAAGCCCTGGAAAAAAAAAAGCAGGGCTCAGATGTGACACCGTCTCTCTTCACACGTCTGCCGTGGCGTAACTGGGAGAACAGAAAGAAGAGGCTGAAATAAGCTGCAAGCAGGGGGGGGAGATCTTAAACAGCAGCCTGAGAGCTGAGACACGGCACGAGCCCAGAGCCAAGGGGCATCAGACGAGGCGTGCTCCTCGCCCAGGATCAGGCTCTGCTTCGGAAGATGCTGTGCACCTTCGGCTGCCCCGCGCAAAGGCTTTGCTTTGTGAGAACTGACAACAGCAAAACCAGCCCGCGGCCAGGCCTAGAGCTGCTCCACAGCCAGCGTTTTTCTTTTCCGAGGCTATTACAGCTCACCAGGACAGACTGAATTCCCAACCGACCAGCTAAAAAGCCAGGAAAGAAGCACTGCGCAGCGATTCTCCAGCTCCGCGCTCACACAGATCCAGGAGGCCACAAGGACCTAATCCCAGCCCAAAGGAAATGAATACCTTGCACATGCGAGATCAAGAGGACCACGACAGCTAAGAGATTGCCCAGACTGAAGTCAGAGCGTTTGCTAAGGACACGACTGCTTCCAGGCTGCAGATCCGCGTGCCTATCCCTTAGTCATCGCAGTCGAGGTGTCCAACGCTGCTGAAGCCTTCACAGAGCAGAAGGGATTCTTTTCCTGGGTGTTGCAACAGTGCGGCATCGAGCAGATCATTGAAGCAGCTGGGATGGAGGGTCAGGAAAAGCGACCACAGACTGCTGAACAAACCAGAGGACACCAAGGCTCTGGAGGCGTGCCCCAGGCGCTGCGAGCTGGCCCGTGCTAGCCGAGGCCGATCCCGGGGCGCCTCCCAGTTTATCCACAATGATACACTCCGCGATAACGGGATTCTGGTTTAACACTACAGAGAGGGGACGCGAGCTGTTTTCGCTAGCCAAGTTGCTGCTAAAGGATCCTGCCAGCCCTGTGCATCTGCGGCTGGAAATCCCAGCAGCAGGGGAAGCGCGAAACGCCCCGCGCCGCTCGTTTCCTGCAGAAAGAGCTGCTTTTCCTGCCTCCCCGTTACGCCGCTGCTGTCAGCTTCCTCAAATCGCATTACAGTGCAGCACACCAGCAGGGAGAGAAGGGAAGCCTGCCGGGCAGCAACACCGCTGCTATTTTCCACCCCCCCCATCCCCCTGTAACACGTTGAGCCCCCAGCATTTCCTACCTGCCCCCGGTAGGTGGGTGGGAGGCTCCTTAGACCGGTGGCCTGCGGGCACCTCCAGGCAAAACCGACCCGCAGCACGCAGCAGGGAGAGGGGGCCGTGCGTGTCTGTATCTGATGGAGGGGGCATCACGTCTTGGGGGTTTTTGGAGGCAGCAGCGTAAACGTGTTCCTAACGCTGGCTTCGCAAAGGCTGCACGACGCCGGCCGCTGCCTCCAGCCGAGGAGCAGCAGGAGCGGCGCCCGCAGCCAGGCAGGAGCACGTCAGCACCAACGCGGCCGCACAGGACCCGTGCGCGAGACGTGCTTCACACAAACTGCGCTACCTGAGGCCATCGTGCACCCCGATACTCCACAGAGCTCCTAGCTAGCGCGAATCCCGATGGCCTTACCGCACAGCGTTACCACGCGACGCCTCCGCGGGTCCCGTCCCGGCGTCTGCCCACGTAACACGGGCAGAGCTCGGCCTCCTCACAGCGCTCGCCTCCGACGTTGTGCCCGTCCTGGGGAGCCAGCTGAAAACGTTCCAGGTCACCCCGACACCTACGGACGCTCCCGGGCTTATTTCGACTCATCGGCTTTGCCCCTGAAAACGACAGCCTCTGAAAGTCGCCCCGCGGAAGCGACAAGAGCCCCGCAAAGCCAGCAGGAAGCCGCGTTTCGTTTCCCTCTCCCCTGCCCAAGCGGCGGCGGCGTCAGAGGGCTCCGGGAGCGAACGAGCAGACCGAGGTGGGCGCTGCCACCACCCAGGAGCCACCCTCCCGACTCTCCCAGCCTCCCCGAGCTCTGCTCTCGGGGAGCACGGACCCAGCGTGCTGGCTGTCAGCCAAGCACCTCGGTCAGAAACACCCAGAGACGGCGGCGTGACTCGGGGCAGCGTTTCCGTCCTCCCCTTGTCGAGATCTGTTCCCCAAATCCCAAAGCTTTTTCCCACCGAATCAGGTACTGCCAGCTCCCCCCGTGAGCGCAGGGACGGGACCGCGGCAGCGCTGCTGATCGGGAGCAAGGTGTCGGCCAGCAGCAGCAGCATTTCACAGTCCCCAGGAATTAAGGCTCCTCGAGGACCGTTACGAATTTATGCCCACCACAAGCTCTTCAGCGCTGACCCACAGGAAACACATCGCTCTTGAGATACTTCCAAAATAAACTCCAGGTCTTATAAAAGCGCCACAAAGGCAGCCGAGAACACGATTAGCTCAGCTCAGCGAAACATTCCTCGTTAGCTCCCATCTCAGGGCTTCGGCAAAGACCTCGTTCAAGCCACCAGGACACTGGTGAGGGCTTTTTTCTCTCCCTTCTCCTGCTCTCCTCACCTACCCCCGCAGGATGTCCCAGAGCCACGGACCCCATACCAGTGACCCCCTTAAAACAAACCCACCGGACCTCTCATCAGGCAGACGCTGACACCGGCACAGCACTGGCTCTATTTCAAACCCAGGAACCGGCCTGCGAGCACACCGATAAACTCGGCTCCCAGCTGCTCCTGGAAGATAGCCGGAGTCCCAGACAAGCCACGTGTTTCCCCCACCACGGAGAGATCCTACCAGGAGCAGCCGAAACGACACGTAGCAGCCCACAGGCCCAGCAGGGCAGGTGGGACACGGAGCTTTAGGGCACGCAGGCTCCTGAGACCGTTGGAGCCTCTCCTCTAAGCAGTTCACAACGGGGGCCCACGTCTGAGTCCATTTAAACGCAGGCTTTAAATATCTCCAGACCAAATCCACGCGCAGGACCCAAGCCGCTGCCTAGGAGGACGAGCGGCGCAGCTTTGACAGTCCCGAAAAGAATTCGGCCCCCGGCAAGCAGCAGCACCCGTCGCCGCGCCGAGCTGCCTGCGCCATTACGCGGCAAACCACGCACAACGCCTCGGAAAAAAACAACAACAGAAGCCACCCGTCCCAAATTAATGAATGGGATCTTCTTCCAGCAGGCACTAGGGACATCCAGAGGGCTCCGCTTCTCCCTCTCGCTCGGGTTTGAGCTGCTCAGGCTCGGCAAGCGGCTCCTGGCCCCCGGGACACGCTTCCTGCCTCCCTGCAGCTGCGCGCTCCACCTAGTTTCGCCACGGGACTTTTTAGCAATTTGCGTCCAATTTCAAAGCGCTGCGAGGGATCCTAGCTCGGGGGAGGCAGAGTTAGTTACAGGCTGGTGGCAGGAACGCCCACGGCATTCTCCGGCAGACAAAGCACCGGCCTACCGAGGAATTTGGAGTTCTGGGGGCAGCTTCTGAAACACAAGCCCGGGCCCGGCTGCCAGCACCCTGCTGGAAGCCAGAATTCACCTTGCCATCAGCAGAGCCTGCCCCAGCCGCTGCCCTGGGGACGGTTATTTGCACTTTGGCTCCTGCGGTTGCCCGAGAAGGATGCCTGCAGCCAGCCCGACAGGAAAGCGTCCTAGGAAGGAAGGAGGGAGGGAGGCGGAGGGCGGCCCGTTACCGAAACGCCGCGCTACGGGGCCGAGCGCGGCTGCAGATCTTCCTCAGGAAGCGGGGCTGAATCCTTTCCCAAGCCTCGGTACTCCAGGCACAAGCTCCTGTCGGGACGATTGTTTATTAACGTCCAGTCACACTGCGCAGGCACCCAGCACATGAAATCTATTAAGATGTTTACAATAGCAAAAGGCAGCGGAATTTGCAACGCACCAGCCCTAGAAACGAGAAACTCGGATCAGAGCTGCGAATCCTGCAGTCCCGTACCTAAAAAGCCGTCCCCGCAAATCTGCTCGCCCTACAGAAAGCAGCCCCCACCCTGCAGCTTGCACCGTGCATTCCTACGGCGCAGTACCCACACAGCCAGGCACCAAAAACTGCTCAGGACTCGTGTCTGCAGAGCGCTGGCTCTCAGACATCCCCCTCTCCCTCCGAGCAGGTACCCAGGGGGTCAGAAAAAGGCTCCTGCTCCCCTCCAGCAGCAGCACAAGGTCACTCGGTGATGGGGCACGCAAAGCCTGGCCCAGCCACCTGCCCGCCACCGCTGGAAGCCTCCCCCAGCGGCTCCAGGGAAGAGTTCTGCTGCCTCCGTGGGTGCTAAGAAACAGGAACCAAGCACCACGAGACACAACAGAGGAGCGCCGCCTGCTCTTCTCAGCTATCCAGGCAACTAGCTGCTGCTTTGAGGACCACCGGCCGAAATAAAGCAAGAAAATCCGCCGTGCTGCACGGCGGTCAGCGAGCTTCAAAAGGCACAGGAAGGGATGCTGTGAAAAGCAGACAGCTGAGCTGCAGTCACTGAGCACCGTGCCTCAGTAACGGACCTCACAGTGCCCAGCGGCCTTTTTATTGTAAGGCACCAGGAGTCTCAGAGCAGCGGCTGATCCTTCAGGTAAGAACCGGACCTCGCCTGACAAGCGGCGAGGACGCGAAGAGCCACGTGGACGCTGGAACTCCTCCCCGCGAGCTCTGCTTCTGGTACAAGCGCTCTGCAACATGATTCCACGGGAAGTTACGAGAAGACGTTTGGAGGCGACGCTGGCGGTCACAAAGCGCACCCAAAGCGAGCGGCACGGCGCTCGGGGCAGGCTCCTGAGCGCAGCCAGCGCTCGGCTGACCGACGCCAGCACCGGGCTCGCTCGGCGCCCAGCCGCGTGCCGGCAGCCGCCGGGACGGTGGCACTTTTTTTAGGCTGCCCTGCGCCTCTCACCTGCTGCAAACCAACGCGGGACGCGCTACCTCGATTAACTCGCCCCTTTTCCTTTGTGAGGAGGCCGGGAGCTGACTGAACCTCTTCGGTCCCAAACCGCTTCGCCCCTGCAAGGCTGCGTGCAAAACCCCCGGCCCCCTCCTCCCGCTTGGGGGGACAGAGCGGGCGCGACGCCGAAGGCGGAAACCTGCAGCGGGCCTCCCCACCGCCAAACCACCGCGTTATTTCTGCGTTTCTACCGTTCGCTCTCTCCCGCCGAGCCGAAGCAGTGCTGGAACCAAAACGGTTAAGGGGGGGGGGGGGGGGGGGCCAGGAGGCCTCCCTCACGCAGGCAGGGCCCTCTCCGACGCGGGCAGAGCCCCCGGGCAGGGAGGACAGCCGCGCTTCGGGCCCCCCCCCGCCACACCCGAAGGGCACCACAGACCCCCCCCCTCCCCCCGGAGGCCCGAGCGGAGCGGCCGACCTCCGCTCCCCCCCCCCCCTTCCCCGCCCGCCTCCGGAGCCGCCTGGCCTCGTCTCTCACAGAGCCCGGGGGCACCGTGCGGGGCCCCTCCGCAGCCGGGGGGGGCGGCCGGGAACGGGCAACGGGGGGGGGGTAAAAAAACACCTCAGAGCCCCCCAGCCCCGCTCCTTGGGCCGGGGAGAAGGGAGCGGGGTGAGGGGGGAGGGTAAGGGCTGAGGGAAGACCGGGCCCGGGGGCTGAGGGGGGCGCGGGCCCGGGGCTATGAGGGGGGGGCCAGGCCCCGGTGAGGCGGGCGGGGAGCCCCGGGGTGAACCGGGAGCGGGCCCTTCCCGTTCCCCAGCGGGCTGCGGCCGCTCCTCCGCCCCCCCAACCCCGGCCCGGTCCCGGCCCCGGTCCCGGCGCTCACCGCCCCCCCGCCGGCCCCGCTCCATTGAGGCGCCGCCGCCGCTGCCCGGCTCCTTCCGGCCCACGTGACCGCCCCGCCCCGCACCATAGAGAGCAGCGGCGGGAGGCAGGGGGGGGGGGGGGGGACGGGCAGAGCGGCCGGCCCGGAGGCCTGAACTTACCATAGAGTGCGGGGGGGGGAGGTCCTCCGGGGGGAGCCCCGCCTCCTGCCGGGGGGCGGGGGCTGAGGGGGCGGGGCCATGAGGGGGCGGGGCTATGAGAGGGGCGGGGCTAGAGGGGGGCGGGGCTGGAGGGGGGCGGGGCTGGAGCGCGAACGGGGTGGGGGGGGTGAAGGGACCTGAGGGTGCTGAGGGGCCTGTGGGGGTCCCATAGCCCCTACTGGAGTTCCATAGCCCCTATAGGGGTCCCATAGCCCCTATGGGGGGTCTCGTGTCCCCTGTAGGGGTCCCATAGCCCCTATAGAGGTCCCATAGCCCTTACTGGGGGCCTTGTGTCCCCTATTAAGGGGTCTCATGCCCCCTGTGGGGGTCCCATATCTCATTTTAGGGGGTCTCGTGTCCCCTATGGGGTCTCGTGTTCCCTATTAAGGGGTCTCATGCCCCCCGTGGGGGTCCCATATGTCATATTAAGGGGTCTTGCGTCCCCTGTGGGGTCTCACGTTGCCTGTGAGGGTTCCATGAGCCCTACGGGGTGTCCTGCCAAGGCGGCATGTCCCCTATGGGGGTCTCCTGTCCCCTATGGGGGTCCTTGTATCAGCCAGGGGGGTCTCATATCGCCTACTGGGGGGTCTTGTGCCCTTAGTACGGGGTCTCATGCCCCCCGTGGGGGTCCCACATCCCCCATTAGGGGGTCTTATGTCCCCTATGGGTTCTCAAATGTCCAACGCACTGAGCTCACCCGCACCAGGGTTACCTCAGTAGAAACAGCGCGAGTCTGACCCGACTTTCTCCTCGCCATCGGGCCCGGGTTTGTCTCGCAGATCCTGTTCTAGAACCCGGCCAAACACCAAGAGCAACCCCGGGGGCTCCCAGGGACGCTTTTCTCCGTCCCCCTCTCCGTGCAGGGCCCGCTGCGGTTCAGCCATGTGGGCTCAGGCGCGGCCCAACCTCCGTTTCCTACGCCAGCTGCTTCTGGATGCGGGACTGCGATCTGCCGGCTGGGCAGGGCTCTCGGCGGCTGTCTGCAGCCACAATTCCCCTCCCTTAAACGCTCCTCTTCTGCGCAGGTTGCAGCGCGAGGAAAATAAAAGAGCAATTCTGAACCTGTTTGTGCCTACCCTCCTTCCCTGTCACGGTACAGCCAGCCCTAAGCTCTCCTGGCAGATTTTGTGTCAGGTAAAGCACAGCAGGATCCTGGTCCTAAGCGACAGGCTCTTGTTCCCTAGAGGGACACAAGCGATTAAACAAGGCTCCGGCCAAGGCTGGGAGACTATCTGCAGGGCACCGCTCATGTTATCCAGCCAGCAACTAATCGTGCGATCGCAGAAGGGGTTATAAGCCTTGGTTTGGTGGTGTTTCACCAAAAAAAAAAAAACAGAAAAAAGCAGAGCGCCCAGGACGCAGGAGGATCGTGATTAATCCGAACAGAAATCACCACTGCTACACCAGCACTCCTCACAGGACGGTTTGTACATCCTGCAGAAAGAGGCAGAGACTGGAGAACTTAACCTGAGGAATTTAATTGACCTGCCAAGCTCCTCTAAACGAGACAGTGAATTACTTAAGCTCTGAGATTTAAGAGAAGTAGTAATTTGGTTTGTTTTCAAAAAGTTCTCGTGGTGCAAGAGTCCTACAACGTACCCGATCTGAAGCAGGCTACAGGAATCCTCTTTATCTCAGCTATGTCTGCAAAAGAAAGACATAACAGAAATCAGGAATGCTTCCCCAAAACGTCTTTATTAAAGAAAACAGAAAGCAGGACGAGCGTGGGACCGAGCACCGAAGGACTGACAGTGCTTCTTGCTCCACGCCGTCAATTGCAAGTTGTTCAAGCCCTCCTGCTGAAACAAGGGGCAGGCAAAACCCTGGTACGTCGGTGCATTTGGCCACCCTGTGATGTTACACAAATAATAAAAGATTATTATTGAAAAATTATTATTTTAAAAAAATCTACACGGATTAAAGGAAGCCTAGCTGTAGGTTTTAGGAGGGGAACGCTGCGCGGCAGCACAAGCCTGGTACCATCAGCGCTGGCTGCCAGCCGGCTGCGGGCAGGCTCCTACCACCCTTTCTCCCCTTGCAAAACACTCCAAAAGCAAATTTATCAGCATTAATCAATCTTTCTCCAGCTTTTATTAAGGGGAGATTATTGGTTTTTTTTCTCCTGAAAACTGAGATTTTTTGGAAAAGAAACAGGACAGATGAGAACAGAAATGGACTGAGGCTGGTAAGCGAAGAAGGACTGAAAGGAGGCGTTCTCTCCTCTGCGTAGATCTGGGAACTGAGTTTGGGTTTCCAGAGCTTGTCCACCGAGCTCCCACAGCTTCGCGCACTGCCGAGACACCTCTGCTCAGAACGCGCTGAGCCAATGCTGGGAGAAATCGCTGACGCTCGATATTCGTGAGCCCAGTCACCGCAAACACCGGTAGAGCTGCATTACCCTGAACTCCGGGTCTTTAAACCTAAATGGGATTAGTTTTTAACCTTACTAAATATTTCATAATGCTACAGATTTTTTTAATGTCAGCAATACTTTGTTGTTGTTGTTGTCGTCGCCTCCTGTAACACTGCGCCTTTAGCCTCCACCCCCACCTCCAGCTAAGCTAAGCACAGCGCTATCTCCCTCTCATTTGGAGCCTACCAATTTTCCTACAGCTGCCATAAATATGTTAACAAAGCGGTGGATAGCGAGAGTTTAAAGTCGTGAGTTTATTGCATATGTAACAAAAATGAACATGACCTCCTGGGTCCAGCCTACTATACAATCACTGTTTATTCCAGCTGGTTCCATAACCACATTAAATAGAACTAGTATTTCTTTAAATACTTTGATTTAGACATAAAATGAAACATTAGTGTACAACTTTCACAAAATAAATCTGCAATAAAAACAGTGGGAAGAATAACAAGGATAGCAGCAATACTTAAACATGACATTACAAAATAATAAATTAAAAAAAATACATTATAAAGTGGTTGAGGAACGAAAATTAACAAATTAAAAACAGATCCATACTGTGTTTCTGGGAACTTGCTGTGCCATGCGGCCCTGAACCTGGGCACTGAGGGCCTGGTGGCCAGATCACTAATTTACAAAATCTATTGGATTTCACAACCACCTCAACTTGAACTAAGTACATACTGCTGAGCGAACTTTGATTTCACCACTTGGAGCTTCGAGCAGCCTTTTCGAAGCAGGGTCTTGTCTAACATAATGCCCAAGTTAATGCTAGCATTCAGAAAGCAGTCTCATTTCTTCCCGATTTAAAACACGAGCAAAGTGGTGGTTTCCTGCATCCCTGAGCGTGTAGAATAGGCTGATGAGCAGTATCAGGGCAAGCACTGAAGGTCTGTGCCAATGGACCAGCTTTTAGGTTTGCCTTTAGGACAGGAACAAAAGACACGTTGTACCTTGTGTTTCCTTCAGGTCTGATCCAAGACATACGTGTGTACGAGGTGGAACGCGCAATGACAGAACGAACACCAGACTTCATGTTATTCTTTGGGCAAGTTTGAGAAGTAACAACCAGTTCGAGCGCTGGCAGACCAAGTGGGCATGAACACACAAATTCGGACAGCTGAGGTTACCCGAACAGCCCCCAAGACCTCAAAGAGTCAATGGCTTGAGCCATGCAAACTCTTGTTTGCATTTCATCCTTCCCTGGCCTTGAAAGCAGCCACCGGAAGAAGAAATCATCATTTAAAACTCACACTGCCTCGCTTCTTTATTTTCTCCATCCGTCCATTCAGCTTTAAGGCCTGCCTCAATTGCATGTACAGAACAATACCAAAAAAAAACAGGTCATCATCACTGAAGTGGCACAAAATTGCAAAGACAACACACAATGGGAGGGGTGGTGAAGCTGTTTAAAAGAGAACTAAAATAATTAAGAAGACAGTGCCCTATTCTCATTATCGTCAGCAAGGAGGAGGTACCTTGACAAGGGCTTTTAAATACAGCAAAAGACGTACAGACTTCTCAAAACAACAATCCTTGCCTATTCTTATCTTGTGCATTCAATAAAACACTGACCTAGCAAAGACATCAGGAACTATCATATGCCAACTGGGTCACTGGCATAAAGCTACTTGACCTATCGATCTCCAAATCAAGGGCCTTCACCTTCACCTCGCTTGGCTTTTACTGAGCCGGTTGTGCTGCATGTAGAGCCTGCGTGACAGGATTTCTGTTAGTGGTGGGCTTTAGTAGTTGGTTTTTAAACTCTTTTAGTGAAGAATCCACATGAGGCTGCATGCAAAGCTTTGGGGCGATAATCTATTTCGTGTTTTTCCTATCTGACTGGTTTATTGCACATTCAAACATACTGAAAGGATTAAATACACCCTATGAACACGTACGGCTGCACAGTCATTTTGAAAAGCCAGGGCTGTGGGGATTCTGCTACTCAGCCCAAGACTGTACAGATGCTCACCTGCAGACAGTTGCGTTTCCTCTCTTTCCTGCAAGACACTCACGTAATTTCATTTATTTCCCAGCAATCGGTACTGCAGAAACTGGTCCCCAAGCGCACCAAGATGCCTGCAGAACAGCTCGAAATACACCGCTCCCGTACAATCTTGCGAGATGAGCACCTTTAGCCACCCTGTGCAAGTCTCACAATATGGTACAATTTTACACCTCCAATGCAATCCTCACTCCCAACATCAAATCACAAGAATTATGGTCAATGGAAACAAACAAAACGGAGAAAAGATGCCAGGATTTTGACAAGTGTCTACCTTCTGTCCTATCACAGTTTAAAGCTATTATCAAATTCAATTTAAAAAAGACAAAATAGAAGTATTCCAGTAGACATCTTCTAAGAACAATCTCTTACCCACAGCTGAATTTCAATACACTATTCCATAAACAAAACATCTGTTAAATGTTTCAGTAATGAATCTCTCTAAAAATCAGGCTTGCCAAAGAAAAAAAAGAATCCTATACAAGCAAGTCTGCTTTACTTAAGTTTAGACATGTTTGATAGATAACCGGGTCTTTCTGAAGCTGTGTTATTTGTTAGAATACTGTCTCATCTCGGTGTGCAAACTGGAAAAATGTTAGTGATTCAGGTATTTGATTTGCTTTTGTTTCCCCTGGGAAGTCATTTTAGCAATGTTAGAGAACCAACCTTTTAATATTAGTTTCGGATATCTGAAAAAATTGCCTTATATGGCTCTCTGGAGAAATTTTATCCCTACAGAACTGAAGTCATAAATCGTTCCAGTAGCTTTCCATAACACTTAAAATGTATTCACTATATAGTTACCCTTTTACCTCAGCCTCCAAACAGACCTTTCAGAAGGCCAAAAACTTCAGAACAAGAGCTTGCTCTGTTGACTTAGCCTTTAGCTATTTTCATTTTGAGTCTTAGAAGTTGAAGTCACACCAACATCTCGGGTAAAACAGTGGCACAGAAATCACTGCTTTGGAATTGAATAAATCTTGTCCTCTGTCTCGTCCTTACAAAGCTTCTCTGCAAGGTACTTACGTCTGAACAAACTATGGAAAGTAATTCTGCAGGAGGAAATAATTGTTTTCATGTGCAAAACAATTAGGTTTCATCCAGGACAACCAAAAAGAAATCATACAATACCATTTAAGCAATGTCCCCAATTCCTTCACTTTTCTCAAGGTGAGCCACAGCTTCCACTGGGAGCTTCCTGCTAAGGCAGAACTTGAATTTCTTTACCTTTCAGTTAAGTGTTCATATGGAGGCATCTTCTGCTAGAAGTTCACTTTTTAAACAGGTTTTTAAAATGTGCAATGCAAATTCTAGTGCCAGTCAGACACGCTGCACCCACTGGACTCTACAGGGCTCAAGCTTGATTTAAGACAAACTAACCAGGTACACCTACCAGTTGCAAGTCCTCAGCAAATCAAGCTCATTCTTAATTACACTTTGATTCTCCTATTTAAAAAAACAAAACAAAAAACAAACAAAAAAAAGGTCACTGACCCTATCACAATATGTGTTACAAATCTAGCAGAATATCCTGTGTATCCAAAGCCAAATGCTGAACTTGGCTGCATTTCGTTTCATGGGGGATGGAAGAAGAGGGAAGGGCTTCTTGTAACAAAGGGGAAAAAGAGTTGGAAACCACCAACAAAAGCCCCTACCCCCACCCTCATCCACCAGCAGTGGAAGGGAAACAACCCATCTCTAAGTTGTCTAGAGTTCTGACGCTTCAGACAGCTTAGCAGGAAGTTCGCAGCAAGCTTCTTCTAGCTTTTGATTTGGTGGTCCATGAGCTAGCATCTGTTTCCTTTGGTTGCTTTGTCACTCCACAGCAAACCCACATGTCTCTTCCACAGCTGTCAACAGCTTCTCGTAAAGCTTTTCGTATGACTCATAAGGCGGAATGTCAATCCGGTTAAAGCTAGAGGTAAAATAACAACACGTTGCAGCACACGAATCTAACACATTTATTGAAAACAAGACAACTAAACGAACAACAAAACGCAATCAAATCCTAGATCAGCTACGTATAGGCAGAATTTGTAAAATTAATGTCAAAGAAAGCCTCGGCCCCTTCAATGGCTGAAGGAGACAAGATCAAAGAAACTATTTCTGCAGCAGGAATGCGTGACTTACCAGGGCTGCATTTGGGAGGAGGAGACAGGTGGCAGATGCAGGAGACTTGCAAATAAAGCAAGACACCAGGCAGGCCTACTCCCTGCTCTGCCTGCATATAATCTGTGCCTCTGCTGAAATGATTTCCTGTCCCTGACAGAGTGAGATTTCTGTACAAGAGCTTAGTTCTGTGCCTATACTGTACCAATAGCGCACACATCCTACATTTTACATCTGAAAACTATTCTTTGTAATCCTAAACATGTGGAACCATGCATCTCACTATTGAGGCTAATCAACCTTGGGATAAACAAAACCCACAGATATTACAGAAAACATAAATCAAGCTAGAACAGAAGTCAATTATTTTGCTGGCTGCGGAGTGCAGATATTTCCAAGCTAGCAGAACACACTTGGATTCATCTAGACACATCACATGGGTTGATCTACATCCAGGACCAAGAGAGATGACTACTTTAAACCAAGACAACGAGAAAGCAAGTACTGACAAACAAAGTGTTTTCATCTTACCAAGTGTGGGCTTTTGGAAGGTTGTCTGTGTTTGCATCTATTAAATGGATGGTAAACAGTCTGGGGCCTGCAGCGCCTGTAGAACCTTACAGACAGACATTCTAGTTAATGCACTTCAAAAAAACATCATTCGTGCACATGCATTTTGCTACTTACAAAAAGGAAAGTGAGAAAATTACAGTTCCAGATGCAAATACAAGTATGTTATATGACTAAGTCCACAGGTCAGATGTGCAGCTAGTGAAGAGATAAGAGAAGTGGTGGGGTTCTTAATGACAATAAACTTGCAGCCTACTATTTTGGAAGGCAGCTAAATTTCACATCGACAACGTTGCACCTTCAGAAATGAAGAGACTCAAGCGCAAGCAGACTTGCCGTGCAAAACAGAACTACGCATTTTAATTCTGAAGATCAGCTTACTGCCAGCAAACAGTTGGAACATCATCAGGAGAATCACAACAGCCTGAAACACTGCCACCTTTTCCGATGACAAATATTCCAATTTTCAGGAACTTTTACTTTAAAGTCTAATGGTTTGCTGCCAAAGAGCGAAGGAAACACACTTTTCACTTAAGAGTTGTTCAGTCAGCTCTATAATCATGTGCATGCTTGCATGCAATGACACTAACAACATCAGTCCAGAAAGTTGTAAGAGACTGATAAGCTAATATTGACACCAGCCTAAGTGCCACACGATGACAGATTTTCCAGCTTGTATCACTATCAGCAAAACAACTGAAGTGGTCACTGTCAGCTGCTGACAAATGTAAAACTGCTCTTGGGATGAAAAGTTTGTAAGTAATTGAGTTATCCAGTAACTTGCTGATATTCTACGAGGGCCTAGTAAATACCACGATTTTTATCTTTCTCCCACCACCCATTAACTCGGCCTCCACATCAGTCACCTTGTAAAGCCTTGAAACCTTGAAGTGGGACACGCGTTGAACCCGTCACAAACTGCAACAGCCTTGCCCTTCTTTCTTCATCAAATGTTTCGACTGCTTGCCAGAACCACTTCACAATATTGCTATCTGCCATGCAGTGCTTTAGACGTGTGTTTGACTTCCAGTCGTTCAGGTCTATCTTATCCAGGCCTCCTATGATTAGCTGTTAAAGGATTAGGAAATGCTTTAACATTCAAAGTCGGTGCAGGTTTTCAGCTATAAAATCATACATCAAGCTATTTCACAAAGGCTAGCGTTCTTTACACACTTGAGCCACCTTTTTTGGTGCACAGTTAATGCTCCAAAACAGTTTAGAACAGGAAGTAAATCTCGCCAGTTGAACTGCAATGAAACTGAGGCTGAGGATTACACTTACCAGAACTGACATTTTCACAGGAAACTAGACTTAAATGCCCATTCAGTACCTGCTTTTTAAATCTATGCTACCTGGAAAGTACAGCATATCTTTATGAGAGTGCAGCACAGACTTGGAAGAAGGCATGTCATCTAGACACATCATTTCCCTGACTTGGGTTTGTTATAGAAGTGCTAATAACAAAACATGAGAAAATCCTGCTCAGTTCCTGGTATCATCCCAATTGGTCTGTTGTTCCAGAACTGACCACAAACTACAAACACTTTGCATCTGTTTTCTGATGTCTTTTGTGAGATCCTCTGACAAGGACTAGATGTATTACTTCAATTCAATCTCTCTTCCAGATGAAACCAGATTGCAAAATACCGTGAAAGAAAGTCACTGTTGGCCACGAATCTAACCAGCTACCCTGGCAACAACAAATAAATGGCATACAGAAGACATCATCACTCAAAACAAAACGTGTGTCATATTCTATTTCCCATAATATCTCATATTGAGGATCACATTTCTGAGAGCTAGCATTTAGCGGCTGTCTTTTTGTTCCACCAAGATAGCACCCACTTAGGCTAATTTACATTATTAGGGCAGTTGTGACTATCCTAACTTAGATGACATTGAAATATTTAATGGATTTTTAATCTGCCTTTTCAAACAGCTAGCACAGGGAGTGCAGTAACTTTGTGATTAATTGGTATGCAAAAACTACCAGCATGAAACTATTTCTTCCAATACCCCAAAACAGTCCACGTTCCACAGGACACCTTATTTATTAAGAAACAACAGATGGAAAATGGCTATAATAAGAGTTATTTGAAGGAGTAGCATTCTATACCTCAGGATTACATGAGAAGACAACTCCGTTTCTTTTCTACATGCTCTAACATTTCTGTCTTACCCACTGGAAACCATGCCCTGGGTGCATATAGGAACAGCCACGTATTAAAGCAGTTACTGAAGAAAACAAGTTCTGGGGTAGATAACAGGTTAGGTCTTGCCAACAATTCCTCAGACTTTCAGTACTCCCTCTCTGCCCAGACCACCTGCTTTGAGCATTAGTCCTTGGTTACACAACGTGAGGTGTTTGTCTTTCCCTGTTTAAGTAGCCCTCTCACTAACGCTAACCCAAAGAATGTCTAGAATAAACCAAAAAATGTTTAGTTAAATAAATACACAACTTTTTGGTATGTAAACTATAATTGTGTTGATAAATTTATTTATTCGGTTTTTAAAAATCAGTGCTTTATTGTTGATCTTAAAAATTAAGAAATAATATTCCAAGTGGATAATATATATACCTCAAGTTCCTTCTGGTCAAAAGGCTTGAGGAGATGTTGAGGAATAAGTTCATTAAAACCTTTCTGCAGAGCCAAGAACTGTGCCTCTATTCCTCTCATAAATCGCCAGTTTACATATAACCTGGGGGAAGAAAAAAAAAGTCAGGGATGACAAGCTAGATGGCATTGGGCTTTTTATAGCAGAGCATGAAAAAGCTCATTTTACAGACCAACTAGCTTTAATAGACGCATTTTGTTTTATGAAAGAAGTGCTTATTAGTTCCTTTTTCCATCAACAATTAATTATTGCACCATCAACAGAAAACACAAAGTACAATTCACAACCTTCATCTTCCCAGGTCTTACAATAGCACATTGTGTGAAAACACTCACGTAATTTATGACTCAGGTATTTCCCTTTAAAATACCCATTCCATTAGTTTCACTATATATATATAAAAAAAAAGTGTTCACTACCTTCTTTCCACTACATTTGCAGGAAGTATTTTTGTTTTGCAATACCTGACATATTCTTTCTTGTTCTCTTCTGTCACTGGAATATTCCTGCCATTTGGTTTGAGTTCATGCTGTAAAATCCGCCCAAAAGCATTGTGCTCCACACAAAAAGTGTGGTCCAGAACTGGGGTGATATCATTCTCTCTAGCAAATGAAAAATGGAAGGTAAACTTAGCATTCTTGATATTTTGATAACTCTCAGAGCTGATGCTGATGTGTTTTTTTTGTTTTTTTTTGTTTGTTTTTAAATCTGAACACTGAGACAGTCTTCAGGATAAACCTAGCAACTATCCATCTGCATTTCACACCACTAGAGCAGTACTGCCACAATCATCAATTTTTGTATAGCTTAATGAATGCTGAAGAGATGTCCAGACATGTCACTGTCACTCTTCTAATTTTAGTAGTACTCAGGATAATGAAGAAATGATTAAATCCTATACATGCACACATGTGCACACACACAGTAATAAACCAATTTGCTGCCATGTGTCGGTGTGAAGCACATAAGAGGTTTCATTCAATGAATGTGGACAACATACCAATAACTTAAAATATAAAATTTAAAACAGCATTTGTGAAAAAAGAGACAATGCAAAGCAATGCTGAAGAGTCCCAAAGCTGTAAGTAATGGTGGATTTTGTTCTGAACTGTAAATGTACAGAAGTTGAAATTAATTCCATTTATTTCCTTTTTAAACAAAATTGGTAACTGAGCCACGTTTTCTTTTGAACAAAGATTGTACTTCCTCAGAACTCTGAGTTTGGATTTTGGAACTGTAGCATTCTACCACACCCATGCAACACAATGTTTCAGAACCTAATTTGCTGCAAGGAGGGCTAACAAAGAGTTTTGCGTGAGACTCTTCCTCATGCATGTTGAGTTTTTTGGCATAGAAACAGTTATTTGGTAATTTTGTACAGCTCTCCCCCACCACAAGATCCTTGCAAGCATTTTCCATGAAGCACTCTCTCACTACTGCCAGCATACTCTGCCCCATCTCCTCCACAGCAAGGCAACTGGTAAATACAGTACTTACAAAATCCAGACTAAACTTTTGTGTAGTTCTGGGTCAACAGATTCCAGATCAGAGAGCTGAATGGGTTTCCCCAGAAGCTGTTTGTAAAAGGGGACTGTGAAACCCCCGTTAATATAGTGTCCATGGAACACAGCCAAACCCATTATCCGACCAACAAAATGGAAATAAGACAAATGGTCCTGCGGGGAGAGAGGAGAGAAAAATCAGGCAGCAGGAAGACACTCCAACACTGACATCTTGTGGCTACATAAGTGCAAGTTATCTGCAACCCTCTGGGCACTAGGAGCCACCATTTTTCCTCATAACATAACCAAGAACAGAAGCATTTAATAATTAAACATCTCAAACAAATGTCTGTGCATTACCTAATAAACTGGATGCAAGCCTTCTAGACCTCACAAACAGCAAAATTCAGAGAAAAAAAAATCCCCATGAAAGCACCGGAATCCAAAAATATATGACAATTGCAAACAAATTAGTTTATTTTTTGTTTAACCACCAAAATGTTTGTGCTCACTTACTCTTGAGGAAGCAAGGCATGTGCTTGTTTCATTCACATGTCTTTTACGTTACTCATATGCCTCAGTTTTCAAATTAGTTTAAGTTCTATAGTTGATATTCTCCCAATTTATCTCCCCCATCTCACACAGCAAATTAATTATGTCAGGAAAAAGTCCCCCATGCTAATATAGAATTGCTGCTCCTTTTAGGTTCTGCATCAGTACAAGTTCTCCAATAAGGGAAAAAAGAGAAAGCACGGCAGCTTACTGCAAAAGGGCAAGCAAGACTTACGAGCCCCTACAGTCATGAAGTGAACACTGCTCATGATGCAATGATGTTTACACAACCATCTGCATGTAAAGCAAAGAACATTTTTACCTACACATATCGTATCAGAACCAATGTGCAGCCCCATCCAGTACTGAGTCTCAAATGACAACCTAAAGAATTCAGATACTTCAGGTCTCAAAGGAGATCTCCTCTCTCATGTGCTTCATTTCTGTACAACGCCCTCTCCTCTGTACTATGTCAATATAAGATTCATTAACACATTCTTACCCCACTTCACTGTCTGTTTACACTCTTGGCATGAAAAGACAGCTGTAATGAAAACCTGCAAGGGACGAACGATCTCTTAAAGCAGGTATGTCGCTCAGAAGTCGATACTTACAGGATTGATAGAAGAGTCTGGATTGATTTGCAGCATGTAAATATTATCTGTAGAGTACTGGAAGAGTCCATAATATGGATTCAACATTTCATGGCACAGTAAATACAACCATTCTCTGCAAAAAAAGTGGTATTTTAGAAGGGAGAGCAACTTCCACTTAAGTTTCAGACAACACAGTTATTGTGAATCATCAACAGAGTTATCAGGTACGAGTTTCTTATTTCTAATCAAATCATTTTGTACTGCCCTCCATTTGCAGACCAAAGAGGTATGCTTAGAAAGCTATCAAGTGACTTACTTCACTCACAGGCAGCCTGGTTTAGTTTGTAAGTACTGAAGGAATTAACATCAATTAGCATAGCTAGTAAGCAATTAGGCAATACCATCATACTCCTCACCTGTCAGAGTCATACTTAAAGAAATCGTTATCTGAACAATATCCATTTCAAAAACAAACAAGTATTTTTACAGAATACTTGATGATTACAGAATCTCTGCTTTCATCAGAGTTCAGAAGGGGCAGAGACCAAACCCATTAAAAGAAGATGGGTCTGGTAAATTCTCCTCTCATCTCAGTAACATTCAAGGACCAGAACTGAACAAAAGCTATTTGTGACCTCCCCACTTCCCATCACAAACACTCCTTTCTTATTAAATTTGGTAGAGGACACCCATTGCAGGTGCAAAATATTCTGAGAGAACTATGAATTTTAATGCTTTGAAGTGGAGCAGGACTAATTTCAAAGAGTCTTCCAGCCAATGGGCAATTATGAAAGCCATCAGGGAAATACAGACATCAACAGTGAAGACTCTCAAGGTTGCCTTGCGTACGGCAGCTCAGAATGTTCTAACTTCTTTCCTTTGTCCAGCCATAGGTTGCTGGGTAATGCAGCTTTTGTGGACTTGAAAAATCCCCCAGTGAATTTATGTGATGCATCTCAGCCACTGCAAAGATGAGCATTTTGGCAATGATATAATCAACTCCAGAACTGATGCGACTCTTAAGGAATGACTGTTTTTAACAGGCAGGCAAGTCTGATCTAAAACTTTAGCCTTTGTTTAGGATGTGTTCATCTTGACTACTGCTCCAACAGATCAGGACTCTCTTGAATGTGTCTTATACGTTAAAAAAGAAGCCCCATTGCCTTGGAATTCCTTCACTGTAAATAAGATGTGTATTTAACAAAACTTGTACTCTGGTTTGGATTTTACTTCAGAATCTGTATGCTTCTTGACAGACCTTGCAGTTTTAGCTGATATCATATTCACCGCTGAAACTGCATCATGTTGCTGAGATCAGCACTTCCTAGAGTAAGATCAATAGCCTACCCTAAACAAGCCTCCTACAATCACCAGGTAATGGTGATGAAAACGGATTATTTATGGGGAAGAGGAGAAATGGAAACAATTCAATCTAGCGTTAACTCCAGTAGCATTCCCAAATCCAAAGCATACCAAATCATTCAGTATGAGCCTTTGACAGTAGGAGGGCTGCAGGACAACTGTTAAGTCACATGCCTTCACTTTCCAATCTACCTTGGAACAAAGACTGAACCCAAGACCAGTATCTATAAATAAGATCACAAAAAATCTGCATATACTATCAACAGATCATTTGAAAGGGAATATCAGCCACGGGTCACTTTAAGGACAATTTTAGTTAAAAAGTGCCAGACAAACCCAAAATCTCACCTTGCTACTCCTCCATAATCCAGGCCTTCCTCTCCTCGAAATTTTACCATAAGCCTCTTTTTCAAGTCCTTCGGCCTCATCTTCATTATCTGACGGTAGGATTCCTGTACGTGTGTATAGATATATAAAAACATATAATTTTTTAAAAATCAGATTAGACATTTTATTTCCTTTCTATAATTAACTCTACTAAGAAGCATTAGTATAATACCTGGATTGTTACTCAGCTACAGAAAACATTCTGTTAAAGGACTAATCTAAAGCACATTCCAACGACAACTCTAATATTTATTAGCATAAAGTCCACAGAATGCTTAATTCCCTTTTGCTACACAAAGGTGCTTAGAAAGTAATCCAATCCAAGAATAGGAGAATTCCTAACCACAGTTACATTTTAAATGCCTAAATATACAAGTTGTAACAGCAAGCCTACAGATGCCCTTCAACTACTGTCATTTCTAAATGAAAAAGAATGCTCATATTTGTCCGTAAAACCCTTGTAAAGTGTATGCAACTTACCTGTCCTTATGTAAGGTGCAGGAGTTTTAGCAACTGAAATTTTGTATTGGCAAAAGAGTACGAAAGCAATCTGCACTCAGAATTTATTCTTACCAACTCCCATGTCAAACCCCATTCCTTTAGTTTCATATTTTATCAGAGTTCAGGCAACTCATTTGATGCTACCAGATTCACCAATTCTTTCACTAAACAAACTTGATGTAATAAAAGATCAGTTTTATTTACCTCTTGAATGACAAAAGCTGCTATTAGTAGTAAAGAGTCAAATACCTCAAATATTTCCTCTCTGGATACTTCAATGCGGCAGTGACCAGCTTGCGGTTGCTGAAGGGAGAGCTCATGTCTAAGAACTTTCAATTTTTGTACCAAATCTCTTTCATATCTCTGTGCAGGCAATTCCTCACCGTCTTCTAGTGACCCCTCATTTGGAGCTGGCAGAGGCTGCTGGCTGGGCTCTTTTAGCTGGCATTGATGGCTTTGAAAGAAAAGTAAAATATTTATCCTAGAAGCATAACAATAAGGAAGACGGACAAGCAACAGTGGAAAGAACTCATCAAGCTTCTCTAGGAGTAACTTGGAGTAAAATATATATTCAGGTGGGTAACGTCTATAACATCACTACACAACATTCACGGATATAAGGAATATAGACTTGTACAATAGTCAAGAGTTTCAGCAATTTCCAGCTAAGGTTTTTCTCTTTTTTCTTTTTTCTCTTTTTTTCTTTTTTTAATGGTAATACACTGCAGAAGGCATCCTCTGTTACTATGGAGCAAGATCACTGAATGCTGACTGAACAGTAATTAAAGACTTTGTGGTATTTCTCCCACATGGAGACAACTTCCAAGAGTGTAACATGAAAAGAGATCTCTAACACAACAGCAGCTTTATAAATGGAACCACCTAACAACTGCTATGAACTTTTTTTCCAGCTCCACCCAAAATAAGGCTGGGGATTACTGATGCAGTAAAAAGAATTGCATCTATGAAGAGAAAGGGGTACTTGTCCCAGATAGATGCAGCTTCAAATATTCAACTATCTTTATCCATCAGGGGTTTATTTGGGTTGCAGATATTTTTTTCTTTGATTGATTATTTTTTGTTGTTTTATTTTTGTTTTTTAGATCCAGAGATTCCACAGCTCGCTTCAAGCACAGACAACTCAGATCCACAAAAAATTCTTAGCTCAGGCACAAGCACTGTCAGACTGCTTCCAGGGTCAGGTCTGTAACAGTTCAGCTGCTTTTGTGTGATGCAGAGCTTGAACTTATTAAATCCTGCTAAACCCAAGCCGGCTGTGCACAGGACCAGGCAACCAGACTGCGGCTGGCTTTATATCCCTGTTGTCTGCAGCTCAAGGAAGCACAAATCCAGTTCAGGTCTAGTAGAGCTAGCACAGAGCTAGAAGAGCTGTCAGAGAGACATGAGCTGACCGCTGTGGAACTGTCTAGCAGAACCCCTACCCTGCATCCCAGCATTTCTAGAACTGCCTATTTGCTCCAGCAGAATGTGGTCCAATTTTGCCAAACCAGCTTAAAAGATCAGCGTTTTGCCAAAGTATGCAAGTCCTCCCTTAAACCTGACTGTAAATTATAATAAAAACATTTTCGAAGAGTTTTTGTACGAAGGTTAGCCAGAACCAATGCTGACAACCAATATTCAGACCGACTAGACCCACACAGGAACCTACCTCCTTGCATCTGTTCCCCAATATCATTATTACATTTTTTTTTTCAGCCCTTCATGACTCCAAGACTGTAGTTAAAATTGTACATAAATACATGGTTTAATATTCCAAACTTGAGGGGAATTATTTATCATACAAGGTTCTTACTTCATGATGTGATGTAGTCGTGGATCTGTGAATTGTGTGGTTCTGTTGTTATGATCTACAAAATATATTCTTCCTGAAACTGTACTTCTAACTTCCCAACCTGGAGGCAAAGGTCCTAGTTCATCACAATTCACACTGTTAAGGTCTCTAAGGAGAAAAATAAACAAAGTTAAAGCACTTCTGAAGTTAAGATGAAACCAATTACATTCAGGGGGTGGGGTGGGGGAATGCATTTGGTGCTCAGTGATTCTAGGCTATGAAAGTCTTAGGAAGAAGGAGAGAATAGCTATTTTTATGTTGCCTTTTTAGAATCCTCAGTCTAAGCAGTGCAACTCCTTATGTCTGTCCTTTTAAGTCTTTGAAAGTAATAAAGCCATGCAGCTTAGAAGTAACTTCAATATGCAATGTCGTCATTCAGGTGATGACAGGGCTTCTCAGGGCTATAAAAGGAGGAAGAGACTTTTTTCCATAGAAAAAATTTACAGAAAAAAATCCTATTAACACCAGCGTGATCTCTGTGCAGAAAACCCAACAATTAAACAAAGGCCTCTACACCAACAGCTGCCTCCAAATGCCCAATAGGTTAAGAAGCCAAGACAGCCAAGCACTAGGATCACTTAAAAAGAAAAAATCACCTCGTTAATTAGCAAGGTTAGAATCCTAAGTATTTGACTGAGAAATCATCCGGAGGAAGGCTTTAGTGACATATTCACTCCTTTCATCCTAGATAGCTTTAAGGTATCGTTCTTTCTAAGCGCTGCTAAAGGTAGTCACTCACTTGCAGGCAGCACAGTAACATTTGAATTCAATGCATAGAATGTATTTACATTTAGAGAATTTAAAATGTTTAATACCCCAGACACCTAATACAGTAAAACCGAAGAATGGCAAGAAAAGGAAGGAGAGGAACTTGAAGATTGTTGTTTAGACAGAAAAGCTGTTGTTAAGTGAAATATTCTCTAGACAGCTGACATGGATTCATTTATTATCCAGGGTTGAAGAGATCACTCTATAGATTTCCTTACCTAAATTTAACCACCCAGCATCAGCATAAGTAAACCGAGAGGCTTCAGAAAAGGTAGAAACACTTTGTACATCAAAGGCTTCATTACTGTCAGAGTGAGTATAAGCCAGCAGGGGGTACACAGGGAGACAGACAAGCCTTTGTTAGGCTCCTTAAAAGAAGATTATAGTTGTAACCATTTGTTTCAATCAGCTGTGCATCTGAAAGTACTTTAGAGATCTGATTACATCAAGTTTTAACCTATATCTGTGCTAAATGCCAAGGTTAGGTTTTTGCACTGTAACTAGTAAAGAAAAGCCACCTTTAACCGAAATAAAACAAGTGACCTGTGACACAAGAAACTGTTGTGTCCCCTTACTTTGCTGGTCCCAAAAACCTGGCTCTAAGATTTGTACAGAAAAGAAGCAATAACTTTCGTCAGGCATCACTGGAAGAAGAGACACGGCTTTGGGCACGCAAGCCTGACGTGAGTGACACAAATGAGCACTGTCATTTCTTCTTCCAACTACACCAGCTAATCTAACATCAGCTATTTTCTCTCTCTCTAAACCTTATTTCTAATATCCTCCCATACGCTGTTATTATATCAACGCTTTTGCCTACACTGCTTTATATAATTTTTCTAATATCCTGTATCACGCCGGTGTATAATGCAGCCAGCACAGCAGCTGAAGAGTTACAAACTTTGTGTTTTACTACAGAATCTGGTGTGCAGGTGGCCCAGTGAAACAGCCCAGACTCAGAGCCCCTCAAGGAAGAGAGCCAGACCTTAGTCACGAAGAGCTGGATTAACTGCAGGTTAAGTTTTAAAGAGGCTTTACTAAGTTAATCATGTGGAGGATTCAAATTTTCTAGCTGCAAATCATTGGTCTGAAGCATAAAAAACCCCAACGCTATTTCAAGTTTAAAGATGACAAGTGATCTCTGTTTCAGTTATACAGGAGTGGGCACTATTGTAGCAGAAGTTGCAAATTCAATACTCAACAAGCAATGGCTTTAAGGGAGTAGTCACCTTTTTTCTTTAATGTACAGTTCAAACTGGTTTTGAACAAAGTTTGGGTTAGATTCAGAAATCTGTAACTTTAATAAAAAAAAAAGGAAGCCACATTGACATTCTGGGAAGAATTTATCAAATGGGAATTCCCCAAGGACTACACAGATTTTTCCTTTGTTTTACATGATTCACAGCTGAATAATTTTCTCTTTCAAAAAGTCATCTTTAATGTATGGTGAAAAGCTAACTGGAGAGGTCAAAAATTATTCCTCTGCTCTTGCCTCTCCCTTTAAATTTAGATAGTCCATTTGACAGATTTTTTGCTCTTTAAGATTCAATTTACTTCTGTACACACACACACAATTCCCCCCCAGCGATGAGTTTGCAACTATAAATACATACCTTGGTATCCTAGGGTCATGCCACGTGCTAACTCCAGTCTGTGTGTGCAAAAAATAAACCTGTCCCTGTACTGTTGTTCTTTGTTCTACAAAAAGGGAGAAAAGATTACTGTAAATTACAAATCTGAAAACAACAACCCTGAATAACAGTTTGTTTGAAACCATTAGTGTATACTGTCTTTCTGTCAGCTCTCCGAGAAAGCACTTGAGCCATCCCACCTGATGTCTTGCAGCACGGACTACTTTGTCTTTGAACACTGTCTTGACAAATTTACTTGACTACACATTTCAATAATCCTTTTCAAACTCACAAATCCAGGCACCAACATGTTCCAGTTTGTATTTTTAGATTTTCAGACAACCCAAACCCCCAAACTGGATTTCTTTCCTCCTAGATTTGGCGTGCTCTTTTCTGAGCTTTAAATTCTCCTTAATCTTATCCTTCCTAATCTTCTGTACTACTGGCTTCTTTGTTGCTTTTATATTTTCCCGATCTTTTCTCAAACGTGGGCTCAAACTTACACGACATGCCAAGGGGGAAGGAAAAAAATAGCATTACTGCTCTAGTTTAAAGAGCTCTTTACATTCGTTCTCCCTAGATACACCGCCAAGATTAGCAGTGAGTTTTCTATAACAGCATCATACCACAAACTCATGTTTAATTCACCATCAACCCCTCAGTGTATCCTGGAGTAGGCAACTGCTAATTAGACAATCTCAGACTTGCATCTGCACTGTTTAGTTCCTTTTCCAAAATGCAGACCATTAGATGCACACACATACTGCGTGTCCTGACAGGCAAACCACATCTATATGTTAAAATGGGAGAATTTTTCTCTGAAGTCTTTTGAAAACCGAAATTTAATAGTTCTGGAAAACTCTTACCATAGCCTTCTGGTAGGTCAGGAGACTGGTGACCATGTGGTCTGTTCTGAGGTGTCTGTACATGGCCTCTGACTTCAGGAGTCCGAAGTCGCTGTGCCTGAAGCCTCTGATCTTGACTTGGGGACTCTACAAAGCGACAATTGCCTCCACCAGCAGCCCCTGTAGTGTCTGTATACGGTGCTGGTTCCTCCATAAAACAGCTCAGCGGCCTTCCCGGTCCGGAATCTTCATAAACCGTTCTGAAAATGGGGAAACTTCAAGAGTTTCCATCACAAAGAAGTGAATGCAGAAATAACTGTTTTTCTCTCTCTGTTACTTCAAGTACCACGACTTCTAAGGCAAGCTATGACACTTTCTTAATGTTTTTATACCCCAAATTTCTTAGCTGAACAGAAACGCCAGAAGCACTGGTAACAAGAAATATCAAGTTCTAGCCAGTTTAGCATATTTTCTTCAAATAAGTATTCAGCTATAACCTTACTACCTGTTACGTATTCCCAGACAAGATATTAGTCACACTACTATTTAATATTTTGAGTGTTCATTATATTCTTTCCATGTATAAACTGTTTTTCTAATTAAGTGTAAAGAAAGCAATTCTTACCCTTCATTCTCCAAAAGCCCTCTGCAGTCTACTACAGAACCTCCTGTGCCTATTCTGTCCCGTGTCTGTAAACTGACTGCAATAAAAACCAAACACAAGTTAATAATAAAAGAACAATTGTTCCCTAAACAATAACAGCAACCACTGAACAAGCCACATTTATATAGGGTAAAATATTAAGGAACGCTAAAGCTTAGCACACGAGAGCACACCACTTACCACAACCCCTTCTATAACCCTAAAGCATTATTCATTTTAAAAAAGGGAGAAAAGAAACCAGAGGCATCACATCATCAGAACTTAAGCTGAGTCTATTTCTGTAAATATCAAACATGCCAGCTGCTACATCTGCATTTCATGAGGATTCAGAAAGGTTAGCTAGAAAGAAATAGCTCGCCACTAGATGTCATCGTTACGGTTAGAATCTGGGCTTTGCCAAACATTTATGCACTTCTATTGAAAAGCTTGGGTTTGACACGGGGGTGAGGCACCGCATTGTGGTAAGATGGGTTAAGTTAGGCATCCAACCAGCATTGCCGAAAGTGAAAAAATATTGCTGAAATTTGGAAATGGGTTACATGAGCCAGCGATCAAGAATGGTATTAAAACAGCAATTCACAACATTTCTTTTACCTCCTTCAGGTCCTGTTTTCCAGGTAACATTCTGTTTGCCTGTCACCTCCATCCTAATACAATCAGTTTTACCGAACATTCACCCTTCCAGAGCTGCATTAGAAACCTTGCCAAATGCACTCCCTATTTTTAATATTGTTTCCAATTATCTAATGAGAGAAACCAAACTGCTATGTAGGAGTACAACAAAAAAAAATTCATGTTATGCTATTTAATCCCATTAAAGTCTGAAGAAACAACACAGAAAAGGCATTGAAGCAACGACTGGGGGTTTCTGTTTTTAATACAGCATTTGCCCATGTACTGTATTTACCTAAGAAGATAAATGTTTAACCAAGAGCGTTCTTACCCACTATTTGGCCTCGTACAGCATCAGTATCTGTGGGATTTAGTTTGCATAGATCCAAACGCTGGTCTGCAAATGAGAATTGGAAACATCAACAAAACACTGAGGGGCTGGGGGAGAATACTACCCACTACTCAAACACGAGGCACTGAAGGCCCTTGGCTGTGCCAGGCAGGGACTGCTCTTACATCCAGTATCTTTTAGCCTGCTGATGGCATTGGAGAGGAGTCGGACACACCCCAGGAAGCCAGCTCCCTGTTTCTTGTGGATTTTTTTATGGTTCCATACACTGATGGTTATGGAATCCGTCTTGCCAACGTATCTAGAAAAACACATATTGGAAGAGTAATTTTAGAAAAAAAAAGAACTCCTTTTTACTCTCTAGCATTTATGCTTTATTTGGTACAAATTCTGACACATTTTAGTACATTGGTCATGCTCCTTTATTATAAATGCAAAAGTGCTTAAGGCTGAAAAAGTGTTATTAATGAATTACTGTGCTATGATTTTACACAGCACATTAAATTGATATTTCTGCAGCACGAATTAACTACAGACAGCCTCATTAAAACCTATGCGTCAAGCTAATTAATGTACAAAAATTTTAAATTTATGTTTCTAATATTTTGAAGAAAATAAATCATTACAACAAGGACAATCTTTTCTAAAAGCTGGCCTGCGCTGCTCCAATAGAGCTTGCTCTAAGCAGTTTTGCTGTGTACCTAACACACAGATGTTGCCACATTCAAACACCTAGAAGCAAGAGATGTAACCCTTTATTTGCAGGTCATTTTTTGTTATTGCAAAAATTAAGTCCTCAGCAAATTCTTCTTGGTAACAAAAAATGAAGCTGCAGTGGCAACCCTTGCACTTCGTTTAACAGATAAATCTCAAAGAGTTTTTACTTATGACCTAAGAAATAACTCACAGATCATAATGCTGGTTCCATTTGGGGTCCAACGTGTTCTTCACAGTGTCAGTGGAATGGCACTGACCTGACCCATCAACAACTATTTTCGCAAATGGGTCAGGAAGTCCTGTGGAAGGGAAAAGGGGCTGTTAAACTCGATGCTTTTTCTTTTCTTTGTTTTGTTTCTTCCAATACAATGCTATCATGAGCTCTTCCCCCCTTAAGCAAGCTGCCATTTTCCTAAAACTATTTTAGTAAATCCAAAATGAGTTCCAAATTAAAGAACAAGGTACTTCTGCCCTACACATTGATATCTGCCATAAATAGTACAAGAATTTAGAAAACAAAAGGTTAAATGTGCTCAATTTAACAGTGCTTAAGTGGCCCATGCATACAAAAAGCAGGCATTTTGATTCAGTCCTTAACGTGACATTGAGACTCCAGTTGGACCCTTGGCAAGTTTTTTTGGTTGGCTGGTTTTTAACAACTACATCCCTATGAGATAGATGCCATTGGTAACCCTCACAAAAAAAAATCTGTAAGTAGCAACCTGCTTGCAGTCTCATCAGCCAGACTTCCAACTCGAATTTGCAAGCCCTTGGTCTTTCCAAGGCTAGAGTCTACATCACCCAAACACAATTCAGAGCAATGTGCATTTATGTAGTAATGCAAGCACGGAACCACAGAACAAATCACATACCCAAATAAGCCATGACGGTAATGCACAATCTGCAAACAAACCTGATTAATCAAGAGCAGAAAGTTATACAGTTGGGGCATACTTACTGAAGAAATCTTTCTTCGCAAGATTCTTGGCACATAATACTGCAAAACAAAATACCAGATAAAGAAATCTTAAAACCATAAACAAAACCTTCCAGCAATCATACCAATTACAACAGTACACGATCTGCACTCTTAAAAGAAACCCAGATATTATATACGAGCATTGTTTTCTTCACCTGTGATTGGAATTTGCACTTACAGAAAGAGAAAAATCCTTTTGCTGCTTTCGTTCTATCGTTGCAAAGTACAGAAGATTTAACGAACATCCCTTTGCATTAAAGCCTTCAAACTTTCTATACTACGTGCTCACGCAAGCGCTAAAACAGAATTTTGCTGCCATTATTTCTGAACCCATCCATTTGACAACGAGGACTAAGCAGTTTTTGAACCAAGAATGGCTCTGGGGCTCCTGGAGACAACTTCTATATGGAGTCCCATCAAAGGCTGCGCAACCTCCTGCTCTTTGCATGCAAAAGGTTTGTGGTACGTTGTAAAAGACGGTACCAGCGGCGTGCCGTACCAGCCCAACACCTCACCAATACAGAAAGGTTTTGGGGTGAGTATCACACGGCCTCATTCAGGAGAAAACAGATATACTGGGGGGGGGTGGGAAAGGCAAGTTTTTTTTCCTTTGGAAGGGCCCCAAACGAGACATCATTTCCCTGTCTCCAATTGTGCTGAATAACAGAGTCGTTTAAGCAAAAATTAGATCAGGAAACTTGCATCAATCTCTATTTCTGTTAGGTCTATTACCAGCCACAAGCCTCATTTTGCTTTTCAGTAAGGGCTGCTCAGTACGCTCTCAGCAATTCAAGTTGCTCGGTATCCATTAAACTCTTATAGCAGGCCAGGAAAAGTTACCACAGAGCCAAAGATGAAAACATTAGAGCTGTAACTTACCTAAAACTGGGAGAAAGAGAGAAAGAAGCAAGAAAGACGATTATAAAAGACCCAACTATCTTTGAGGTAGCCTCTTCTCCATCAAGTTCTGATGTTCTAGCACGAGAATGAATGCTCAGAAAACATCGAGACGGCCAAGTCCCCCGGCACAGACCCCATCCCACCTCACTCCTAGCTTGCAGGCTCACTTGGGGCATTTACACACGTTGGCTCTGGGTTGGACAAAGTGAAGACATGGTAGCAAAAACGTAATTTTTTTATCGTCATCATTTTTTGTACTTCTGCTAGAATTCCACCTCTCATCTCCAGAGCAATGCCCACCTTCCAAAATAGCCGGCAGAATAAAATCTACCTTGCCTCACATGTCAACAGATCGACGTCTTAACCCAGATGTTAAAATTAGTGTAAAAAATACACAAATCCTTTGTTTTTTAATAATTAAAGCAGCTGCAACAGGAAACTATGATTAGAAGGGATTAAAAACTACATACTTCTAACGCTGGCAAACCGCGGAATCAGAGAAAGCTCCTCTTATGTATTTAATTTCAACAGCTGACCAAAGACGAGAAGGCTGGAGGACTACAGCAGTTTGATTTGAAATCAAACAGGATTACAATCACAGACCAGACCGCTGCTCTATGGAAGCGCACCAGAGCAAAGCTTAATTTCCTCTTCCTGTCCTGGGCGCTTTGGAAGAAAAAATACCAGAAAACCAAGGAACGAGCACAGGTAAAATCAGAACCTGGATGTCCTCGTAGTAGCCAGAATGAATTTTAAAGTACCCGCGAGTGGTGCTGCTTTTCCTTTCTCAAAATCAAATAACTCACACCGTGTCCTGTCCCCAGTTCTACGAACACATTAAGCTGGAAAAGCACACCATCTGTAACAACCCGAGTGCTGTCTGACTGTATAATTATTCCATTTATTCTATATTTCAGGTGTGCTCTCTAGAGCTAACTAGCAGCCCAAGTTTCATAAGCTATTATTGAAGAATTATATTTTTCATTTAATGCTTTTCCCTCTGCCACAGGCTTTCGGTCCGCAGTAGAGGAGCGCGGCTGCCAATTTTCCAGTTGCAGCCTGTGAAACCCTCAATTTCGGGTTGCAAAAATCATTATTCTTTCTAGTAAGAAAAATACTGCCGCAACAGCTGGTAGCAGAAAGAAACCTTGACGGAGCAGTCTCTAGAAGCAGCCTGCCCAAGAGCCACCGGTGGCTTTGCTCTACTATTTGCACATTAAACTGACTACGGCGAAAATATTTTCAAGTGCCCTATCGCTTAAAAGCTATACGGTTCGAAATTCCAGTAAAGAAACGGGTGACAAAGGTCACCAACGGGACACTTGGGCATGAAACTATGCCAGCGGCCAGGCAGACAGCCCCTCCCTGCTCTGCGAAGCCGTGCTCGTGCCAGATTTACTTCTTAAACGCATTGCCTCCAATGGGACTTGTGCACGACTGCCAGATGGGTCTGACTGCTGCTCCTTCAGGCCCGACACCCCTGCACTCGGGCAGATTTAGCTCCAAAGGCTTACAGAGCTACCGATTTTATCCCCGCATCATAGGCGGCTGCCCACTGAGCAGGGGTAGAAAGGGATGGACGCTGCTTCGGGAGGCGCTTTGCACAAGCTCTGCGCAAAATCCAGCCTTCGATCTGTCCAGCGTGCTTCTCCTTTTCCTTTCTTCTAAGCCAGCAAGGCTCCTTGTCAGCAGGAGGGATCTCCCCGCGTTTGTTGCAAAGTTACGGAAGGCACCGATTCTCCCGCCTCGGTCATTTGCATTCTGCTTTCTGAAAGTCAACTGACTTGTTCCAGCTTGACACGGGATTTGTTTGGACGGCGCTGCGCATTGCCGCGCGGTGCTGGAGAGCTGCTTTCATGCAGCAGAGCCCAAGCACCGCTCAAACAACGTCTTCACATCGAGATTATAATATTTATAAAGGGATGGGAATGTTTTTTTTTTTTTAAGTACCTGACATTACTGAGATAATTTCAAAGGCTAAATTAGCCAGCTGGGGAAAGTACGAGCGTGAAAGCATATTTGGCAGGAGGTGAAGAAAGGACGAGCCGTAGACAAAGTCGGTATTCACCCTGGGGATGTCTTCAGTGCAGCCTGAGTGCGTGGAGCTGTTCCCGTGCCAGCCCCCGTTGTCCACCCAGCTCCAAGGCAGGGGTGAATCAGCTGCTGCGGCTCGGGAGGTGCCGCGGGAGGGACTGCAGCCAGGTGTAGTAAGAAAAGCGCGGCGGCACCGCCGCCTTCACAACCCGGGCTGAGAATTGCATCAGAAAGCTGCTGCTCCACCAGCAGGCGACCCACCTCTGCAGCGGGACCGATCCCCTTCGGGAAGGAGGCCGAGGAAGGGAGCCTGGGCGAGGAACCATTTCAAACAGCCCGAGCGCACAGACCCAGCCTGCAAATCAAAGCCGGGGCGTGCGGGTTCCTCCTCCCGACTCGTCTGCGCCCCAAGGAGCGTGGCTGGCCTGCCAGACAGCCCGCACGTTGCCGTCTCTGCACCACCACCACATCTATCCACACCTAGCAGGCCCCGTCCCACGGCACTAAGCCGCTGTAATTGTTTTCAGCTGCACTCGGTAAAAACGAGGCAGTGTTTTGTGACACAGAAGGCAAAATGGGGAGCGATGGAAAGATTCGGTAGGCACCAGCCTGCACCGGTGCAACAGAGCAGCCAAATCTGTGGCTGGGCCGCGTCCACTCACCCTTTGCTCTGTGCTCTGGAGTTAAAGCTAAGCACCTCCTTGCTCAAATTAAGGATTTTTGCATGTGGATAGGAGCTGAGCCAACAACAGCACTCAATTTAGCGCTCAAGCTGATTCTGAAGACAAGACAAACCAGCGTTACGTCCACGTCTGCTGCAGGAACGGGGGGCAGGTCATACTGCAAGATGCTAGCAGGTAAACCTCGCAGCCGTCTTCGGCCTTCCTTTGATATTCCAGGTTAATCATTTGTGCCTGCACAAACACGCAGCTGGATTCCAGGATACATTCGTTTTACTTTCTGACAGAAAGTAAACACAAGGCCAGCAGGCCGGTGACGTAGAAAGGACTTTACTTAATATTTACTTCTGTGCAGGCCATCTTGAATCGCACAGATACGCAGCGTGATCGTTAAAAGCATCACGGGCTGTCGGAGTGCTTGGAGATGTAAGCAACAACAAGGGAAAGCTTTCTTTGGAGCAGAGGGGAATAGGGATCCCATCATAAAATGAAACTGAACTTACTGAATACCAGTGAAAAATAAGAAGGCTGAAAAATGTGATGCAGCCAAGCAATGGAAACGTCGCAGGTAACGCTGCAAAGCCCGCCGGGCTCTTTTGGCTCGCGGAGCTGGCAACCTGTGCACCGGGTGGGGAGGGCCCGGCGTGTCGGCACGATGACCCCGCGCTGCCTTGCTGCCTGCTCCTCTCGGCAAGGTTCTTCCGTCCTGAGAAGGGCCGCAGCAGACTGCGCAGACAAATAACGTGCTCAAAGTGTAAAGAAAAAATCCCCCAGAAAAAAAAAAAAAGAAGAGCGAACATCAGCCATTTACCACATGCTGCTCCAACCCCCCAAGGCACCACAGCCCACAATTAAAATCTTTGCTGAATCTGTTTTATGAAATCGCTTCTCATCCGAACGGTTCGGTGCATTTCGTGTGGAAAATACTCCGAACACCACGAGCCACCCCTCCTGAAACGCCTTTACGAATGGCTCTACTTGGCGTTTCTATTCCCTGCACGTAACCTTAAATGAGACTTCACTGCAGATAAACGTCTGGTTTTATTTCTACTACCAGGCAACCCAGGAAGGTTCTTAAGTGTTTTGTTTTTTTTAAGGCTGACAATCATTTATGTTTGATGGGGGTACAAGAGCAAGTTTAATGGAAAAGGAAAGATGGCTAAAGGCACCAAGTGTGTAAAAATGTGGTTTCTTTGCAGCTAACCACATCACTGAGCTAAAACACCCCATTTTATTCACATATCGAAGCTTAAGTTGTCACCACAAAGGCCAAGGTTTCTATTCTAGTCGTCTTCTTGTTTGCTTTAAGAATACTTTTGGTCTTCCCCTCTGTCTGCTTCAGCCTGAAACGCATAAATCCACAGACTGCTTTAACTTTTCAGTAACCGAGCCTGAATCGCTGCCGTGCTTAACGCACAGAACAGAAACAACCCCGAAGCTTTACGTTACGTTTGCGAAACAGAGCAATTACCTGTACAGAACTCATTTTACAGACACGTATGCATTCATGTGTACACAGAGCTGCCTTCATTAGTGAGCTTGGTATCATGGTGCCAAAAAACTCGCAATCTGACATGTAAGCCACCCAAAAAAACCCAAGGCCCCTCCGACTTCAGGGCTGTGCACGTCACACCCCACCATCTGAAGACTCTGCCTGAACTCAAGCTAGAACTGAATTTAGCTAGCAGATTAAAGCAATGCTTCATTAGAAAACCTCAGCTCTCAGAGGGCTGCTAGATTTGGTACACGAAGCCTTTTTGTGGCCCTTTTGTGTAGGCTGCAGTAAAAATCAAAGCCTCTTTTCAAGGCATGCTTTCCTCGTGGGCTGGAACTTGGCTTCACACAGCCAGTCGCAAACACTAGACAACTTTGAAGAGATCTTCAAAAAACCACACACCCAGAAAAAGCCATTTTTATTAGTCCATTAACATGTCATTAAAGTATCTACTTAGCCCAGAATCAGAATTCCATCCTACCTAAGCATAAAAACGTCATGCATGAGAGAGAGCCCTCGCAGAGCAAACACCACCAAGTTGACAAAACAGAGCGGTTTCATCTCCAGGATTCCTGAGACGTACTCAAACTGAAAAATCCTCTTGGGCACTGACCGACGGTAAGCCTTCACGTCTTACAGATACACAGCAGCAAGGGCTGCTTAGCCCTCAAGAAAGTAAATCGGTAAAACAATAAAAATAAATAAACAAACAGCACGGGGCCATTGGAAGAACAAGGCTCGTTAAATTCCCAGTTACCTGAGACTGCATGCAGTACGGCGAGTAAAGCAAGTTCAAGAATGAACTGATACCAACCCTGGAGAAACGCTAACGGTTATGGAATTAGTTGAAGACCTTTGCAGGGATTAAACAAAAAGAGGAGATCAATAGGAAGCTGAATTAATGCTGATGTACAGAATCAGAGAAAGGCGCACAGATCAGACAAGTGGAAATAAGCACATCCAATTATCTCTCAGAGTAACACTTTTCTCTTGTTCTCCCTCTGTTCACCCACAACAAATGCCTGACACAAAGGCGAACACCCAGATGAAATTTTTCATCAAATCCTAGCTATCACATCAGTTTTCTTACAAGTTTGCTATGCTTCCTCTAATCCAGGCCAAGAACCTTCTCCTGTTCTCTACGCGTCTATTTCCTAGTCAGATACCAAGCGCAAGAACCCCAGCGGCTGGAGCGTTACAGCCTCAGGCCTCAGAGCAGGAGCCACCCATGGACCTTATTTGCCCCTCGTACAACGGCGCAATTTCCAGCTGCACTGAACTCCTCCTTCTCACTCAAGCTGTAGTTCCAGGGGCTTTGGTGGTGGTGACGAAGGCAAACCTTTCATAAACTGCTTCTTCATCACCTTCGGCTAATTATTCATCTTGGCCCTGCAGCGATTTCTTAGCTGTAGGGGATACAACCAGAGGTACTGGGGCAAGAGTGAGACCGTGCCTTGCGAAGCCTCCTCTGCCATCAACAAAGTGCCCCTGCAGCACCAGCCACCCTCGCCTTCCTTTACCTTTTCCTTGCAGACCACCTCCCAACACGTTCAAAACGCAACCATGTTCTTCAAGCACTGGAGTTCAAGAGGTAAGTTACCAGTCAACGTCCCCATTTTACAGCAGCTGGAAAACCCATTCGCAAAGAGAGCCGCTCCCAAAAAACACCCCATTGCTCACAGCTTTACCAGGGAACACGTTAACAGCAGGGGAAGTCAGATGGAACTACCCTACAGCTTAAAAAAAAGTCCTCAGCCAGCACCAACACATCTGCCAGGATCACAACCAAGTGGAATAAATAATTCTGTAGAGATTTACCAAACGCAGTCAAGTTTTTGTTTTGGTAAGATGTCCACAAACGGCCTCCCAGTTCCTTGAAAACGGAGCAAATGCTCGGGCTTCAGCGATATTGTCAGCTTCTGTATACACAAGTAAGAAAGAGAAACAACTGGAAAGAACTCAAATTTTTCATTAAAACCACACAGAGTAATATTCTATTCTCAGGGCAAATTCAATCTCTTAGCTGACAGCTAAATAAAACAATTTCAATAACAAAATTCCTACTGGAAACACAAAACGGCATTTTACAGTTACTCCCCATTTCATTGTGCGTTAGCTACTGGGAGCAACACAGCTCTGCGCTGCTTCCCTTACACATCTTGCATCTCCCACCACACAAACCTGAATAATTTCTATTTTTAAGCAAATAGTATTGCTCAAGATAGGCTTATCTGCATGGCTTGCACTTACTTGTGCTCACATTTTGAAACAGACACCAACGTGCATTGTGCAAGATCAGTGCTGTGACGCTGAAAGCGTGCCACAGGACTGACTATGGGGCTCAGTTTTCTTAAATGACATTAGAACTAAGGAATAAAACTGTGTTGAAGTCTTAATACTTAGCTTTTATAGTTACCCAAGTGCTGAAAAAGCATCTGGAAAAAAATTCCTGAAGCATGAAAAACATGTTCCTCCACCCACATGCACTCATAACTCAGATTCCAAACTGAATTTTACTCAGATTGCCAAAAATATTTTGCACTTTTAACACTTGGAGTTTTCAAAGCACCTTTTGCAAAGCCATACAAGTGTCAATACCTGACAGGACTGAACTCTCAGCCTAACACTGCTCACAAAGAGAGCCGGGATCGAGCCCAAAGCCAGTCCCATTCCATACCCTCAGTAAACAACAGGTCCTTTCTGGAAAAAAAAAAAAAAACAAAACAATCCAAATCTTCAGACATATATATTTGTTTCTCTGGAAAACACCAGATGAACAACAGTGCATTACAACGGAAATACAGAAAAAAAATATCCACTCTAGAGATGAATACAAAACTATGCTGCTTTTCACTACCACTTTGGCAGAAGTCGGATTTTAACTAGCTGACTCTCCTTTCTGAGAATGAAAGCCCCTGTGCAGCACGGCCTACTGCTAAGTCAGCGTTTAATTTAGGTGTGTTTCATTTAATGCCTCTGATCTCCATTTCCATAAGTTAAATGTCTAAAGTGTTCAACTCCTTATTTTCATTATCAAAAAGAAGCTTACGAGGACGCTCCCTTGCAGCCGATCATTTGCTTACTAATTCAGTACATAAAAGGCTTTTCAATAAACATTATGTTCACCATAAAACACAGAACTTTAGATTCCCCTCCTTGCAGATATTCTCTGTGGGGCTACCCATACCATTAGCACAACTATATTTTTTATAGCCAGTTTGTGAGACTCCAGTTACAAGCGCATTTATACCCTAACAGCAGATCCCCCCCCCCCAAAAAAGCCATCCAATTAATGGACCCGGAGTTTTTACAAGACATTCGTTTCCGAAGCCTGATAGGAAAACCTGCCCAACTGCTCTCTGCTGCTTTATAAAGGAGGGAAAAGTGTAAAACAGAAGACCAAAACCAGAAGCAAGACATTTGAGGATGTTTACCACGCGGCTAAAATTAGCGGACCATGCAACCACACCAATTAAAACAGATCCAGCCTTGGGGTCCTGTCCACGGAGCGAAACATTTCTGAAATAATGGGACAAACGGAACCTCGGGTCAGCTGTCCTACCCGAGGCTACAGGGAACTACAGCTACTGCATTTTCTGACCCAGCGTTATCTCCAGCTCTCTTTACATACATGCAGTCCAGCTTCAAACTATCTTCCTGTTCTGCAGAAGGCAGAAAAAAGTCTGACCTTCCAGGGCAAAACATGCAAAAGCTGCAAAAGCAGAAACATGGTATTGAAAATCTTGGCAAGGTTTGACGTTGCAATAAAAACATTAAATTTCAATGAAATAATAAAAAGTCTAAAATTACCAAGCTAAAACTAAGCATATTTCTCCCTTTAAAACCTAAAAGGTGTTTTGTATCTCCAAGAAGTGGTTGGTATTTCTATGTAGTCCTTCATATATGGGTAGGGTCAATATTTCAACCAAGCAATTTGACTGTAAAACACTGTTCTAGGGGAGGAAAAATGAACACAATTTAACACATTCTTAATCTCAGTTTTAACACTAAGATATGCTTTTCCAGACAGAACCAATATTTAGCTTCTTTGATATCTCACAGCAATTAAATATAGTACAAATCAACTTTAAGGAAGAACATTCTCCAACGAGGGTATTTTAATGAACAGTAAAAAAAAAAAAAAAAAAGTCTGGTTTTCATCAAACATTAAGCAGATTGCTTAAAAGCAAGAACATTGCTATTGCAAAAACGAATGGTGTGAAGTCATGTGTAAGTTGTAAACTATGTAAACTATTAGTCATGCAGGTTCAGATGTATCACTAGAACAGTTTTAGTTAAACAATTCACACGAAAAAACGCCTTACAGCTAAATTTCCAGGTTGGGCCCTAGTCAGGGCAGGGCTGCTCAACTCAGGGTTAACCTAGAGCTGCACAGTGAACCACGGAAAGGAAGCTGGCAAGGGAATTGCTTGGGTGAGCTAGGATCCTGCTGATGGTGACATTAATCGCCAGCAAAAGGGAAAACAACAACAAAGTCTTTGAAAACACAAAGTAAGGAACAACCAATTTTGCTAGTTATTTTTAGAACTTAAATTTAGAAGTATCAAACCACCACCGCCACGTTTAAGCATATTCAGGAACCTACATTTCTTCATTCATTCTTAAAACATCTGAGTGAAGAAATTCCAATGTAGAATTCCAGCAGAAATTTAGCCTACACAATAGCTGGTAAATAAAAAGAACAGACGTCGGGAAGAAAAAACATATACCGGGTTTAAGCTGTTTTTCTAAAACTCAGGCTCATTTTGTGTTTCTTTAAAAACTCTTGCAATAAATATTTGCTCGAAATCTTCTGCAGAGAATAATATTCATCAAGCACCTCTTCTAGCACTACTACAGCTTCAGTAACTGTTACCAGACCAAATTCCAGTGGATACTGGATGGCTTTTCAACAGGCACTGTCAACACCCTAGAATTCTTTCATAAGTAAATGAAAAGCATTCCTGATATCAAGCAAGGCATCAGTACCGTATCAGTGCTTTAACATCACGTACCTGAGGTAACAAATGACTTAGAATATGGGCATGGAAAAATACTTTATGTGCTAGAAATTCAGGAAAATGTCTAACTGAGGTATACTGAGTGCTTTTTGGCATGTTTGGATAGAAAGATAAAACGCCACAAGCCGTGTCATATATGCTGCTCCAAGCTACAGGCCCCGCCACCAAAAAACCCTTTTTCATGCTCTTACAGCTTTTGCCTTCCTTATTTGCAAATCTGTTGTTCATTTTGCGGTAAGCATGATAACAAACAGATGAGATGGAGGAGTACTTTCTGAACAGAGCGCGAGCGAGCTCCGATTTAAAAATCAGGGCATTGAAAGCCAATACTCAGCGAAGAGTTAACAGCGTGCAAAAGCCTCTAGCAACGAGTTCGTTTTGTTCTGGGCTACTTAGCAAAGGGTCAGCCAAAAATTGAACCAGCTGGAATTCATTCAGAAGTACTTCTTGCTTCCCAGAGCTCCCCGGGCTGCAGTTATCAACCTGAGAGTAACAAGCGCACGGATCATCAGGATCGAGCTGGTGCTCGAAAGAAGTGTCCCAGCCTAATGGCCCGTAATAAATGACGTTTTGATCCTAACTTGGACCTTAGGACTAAGTTATAAACGCTCCTAGTGTCTTGTGGGAAAAACTGTAGGATTTGCCCAAGGTAGACGGAATTAAAGAATTCTACCGACCTCTCTGTTCGGTGATTACCTTGTTACCAGCTCCCGTACATGTAACACTCAGTGAGCCCTTCTAACCTCAGTCCTTTTGCTGTAGATGCTGTCAATACAAAACAGACAGTATGAAATACCGAAGTGGGAAGATTACCTGTTGTTTTTTAATCAGTTAAATAAAGAAACTATTACAAAAAACCTCCCAGAGTAGTTCAAAATACCATTTAGATACCTTGCTGTAGGAAAAGACCCCTCAAATGCCCAGGTAAAGTTTCAAAAGTAATGATTATTTAAGCACTTAAGTTACAAAAATGGAAGAATGACTCCAGGAATTCAAACACAAGTTAAAGGTGCACAGTTTAAATTCAGAAAAAGAAAAATTTTGTTTGCTCAAGTTAAATTTTTGGCATCGCTTCTGATTTTGAATGAAGTACATTGGCTGGTTTAGAACACTGGTTTTAACTCCTGGAAAAACTGAACTCCACAATCTTAGGTTTGTTTGCTAATTATTCAGTCCGTTATGATCCCTTTCAACATCCGCCCGAGATGTTACAAACTGCTCCTCGCTTTCCTTATGCATTTTTTTCCCCTCATTTGTTCAGAGGGCTCAGCCTAAACCCTTCTTGTTTGCAAATGAAATAAAAAAAAACACAGGAAGCCCTAAACACACGACAGTGTTTGTTCCTGGCTGGTGAAGGGCACCAGCATTAAAAGGTGAGCGGTGACCCTGGCTACCTGCCAGTGGCAATGCACGTCTCGGCTCGCTGCTCGGGCCTGGTGCCAGATGCTGAACACCGAGGGGATGTGGGGACAAGTCAGGGGGTGACAGCGGTGGCACCCCTCAGCCAAAAGGAGCAGGGGCACGCAGCTGTAAGGAAGCCGCGGCAGAGGGGAAAGGAAGAGAATGGGACAGAAGCAAGGCTTGTTCCAAAAAAAGACTGTAATTACAGAGATATTAATAGCTTCTGGAAGGCAAGATTTTATAATTCATTCACCTACTTCTGCTCTTTCTATTAACCCTAATACGGAGTCGCTGTTTTCTTCTATCTGACATTTGCCCACTTGTTGCAGGGGAAACATTCCTTGTACTGTAATAAACTTTGCCAGGAATTACTATGAAAGCTATTAGTACGTGGAGGAAGAAAAATCTCATTTAACAATGAGTCCAAGCTAAAGGTATAACAGGAGAAGGAAACAATGAGTAAGAAACGTTTTTGTTGCTGCTGCCGTACAGTTAGCCTTGTCCACAAGAAGCCCATTCACGCACCCTCCACAATCTCCCTAATCACCTATTAGTCACCCCAGTGGTAATTCCCTACAAGTACTTTGGCTTGGGTCGTGCAACGGCTGGGAGACCCAAGTGACATCAGCTCTCCTCCGATTTCCAGGCAGTGAGACGCGCTTCCCGGCGCGGAGAGGCACGCGCCCGAGGAAATGTGGGTCAGCGAGCGCGCATCCTACCGCTGAACGTGCGCGCTGCTCTCCAGGGACTCGCGGCGGCGTGACTCAGGAGCAGCGGGCTGGCTGCAGGCTCACGATGCTCGTCTATTAATGAGATTATCACCGTTCCTCGCCGGCCTGTCCACACCACGCCGCCAGGCAGCTAGAACAGATCTTCAAGGAGCCCAGCACTCACAGAGCGAAATGTTGTGTTTTACGGCCGTGCTGAACAGCACTGAAAACGTTAAAACGACGTGGAACACCGACAGCCACATCACGCAACAGTAGCCATTAAGAGGAAACGTCTGCCTTCGAAAATAATTAATCACCCGTTGTGTTTGCCTATAAACATCCCGATCTAACAGGCATGTGTTTCGCTCAGCCGAGCAGCAGCAAGATGGACAACCAGACTAGGCTGCTCGATTGGGGACGGAGGCATCAGGAGCGGTACCCTGCCCTGAAAGCACCCATTTGCCTCCCCCGGCAGCACCCGGGCTGGATGTGGTTAACCAGTAACCTCACGCAGCGCGCTAGCCAGCCCTTCTGCCAAGCAGCGCTCCCCAGCAGTACCAAAGTTCAGCAGATCCACGCCAGATCAATGTCACCGCTCTCTTACACAAGCAAAGCCGGCCTCTCCACTTTAGGTACTTTCAACAAAACGTCTAATTCTTGCGTGACCTACGGGAGGCACAAAACCGCGCGAGCTGAATGGCACCAAACAAGATTTCATGAAAAGCAGGCTTTTATTCCGAATAAAGCCGTATCAGCCTATGTGTTACTCCCTTGTTCTAATTATATAGGACAGCATCTATTTAAACTGCCAAGTTAATGACTTCAAATTTGATCAATAGGCTCTGTTTATTCAGCCCAGCGCTACTGACGGTCACCAGGGATGAACAACAAAACAAACAGACTGGTTACAGCAAATCTGTGGTTGAGGTGGGGTGCATACGAAAAATCCACAACCTGCGATTTAATCGGGGGGTGGGGAGGGAAGCCCACTGCCACAGCGAGACGCCCCATTTCCCTTTGTGTCCATAAAACATTTATCCGCGTTGTTCCGCGAAGAGCGAAGTTGTGAGCTGCGTGAGCTCAAGCATGACTAACATCACGGATACAGAAGGACTCCGAGCCTTATCTTGTACCATCTAGCTATGTTAAATATTTCACATTTGTTTTCAGATTAAGCCATGGTAGCACACGGCAACAACAAGGGGACATCGGGAAGCCTTTGGACCATAAGCAGTGACTTCCCTCCTTGTCACCGTACCCGCTGCTGAAGGAAATTTGCTTTGGAGCCGCTTTGGGAAAGGCCGGAACCACCGTCTTGAAAGCAGGATGACAAATGTCCTTGACTAAACCTTCTGCCAGCAGACGGACTGTTTTACTTACGGACTAGCTAAATAAAAATAGTTCAGAACGAAAACAGCGTACAGTGTGCGTGTAGCCTTCCAGCAAAGATGGTTTTAAATTTGAAAAAAAAAAAAAAAGCTTTCATTGCCAACAGTTTCTCAACAGCGGCAAGGTATGTGGAAACCCCCAGCGATTTTTAAAGAACACCATGCAAGGTATTCAATAAAGGAAACCCCCTTGCTAATCCCAAGTGAATCTGCAGTCACAAAGGCTGAGATTTTGATGAAAACGCTTTATTGCATTATTCTGACCAGGGTGCTTGTTTACAATTTTTCTCGACATTATACTTTCATCGCTTTGCCTGCGAGAGGGATCGCTATCTGCCTGGCACGAAATGTCAGCGTCCATTCCATCAATAAATTATAACCCACTACTGCTCTGATACCTCGATCAAAGGTGCTACGGACGTAAGACGGAGCATGAATGAAAAGATGCCATGTCTCTTCCTACAGTGCCTTCGTGTACGCCTTTCATATTCAGACGTGATTTCACCCAAGTGACAACACTCGCTCGCTGGATCATGGAGCAATAAAACGTGAAGAAAGTTCTCCTAAACAAAATGGTCTCATCAAACTGCTATATAAGTATTAAATTTTAGCCTTTGTGCTTAAAAAACAACACATGGAGCCAGCCGCTTCAGTCAAAGCCTAAGAAGTTTGCTTTCCATTTTAAATTGATTAAATAGATCCAATACATTAAATTCTGCATGGATGGTTAGCAGTGCTAATATTCTAGATAAAATGAAACGCTCTGCGAGGAATATTAGGGCGAGCTCTCAGCAGATGTATTACTTGCTCTCACAGTAATTTAGTGTAACAGAGGCCTAACAATTTCACTGAAAACGATTACAAAAACCAGCTCCTCACAGTTTAACACAGAAGCTCCCAGAAGTACCTATTTCTTCACTAGGTACTCAGCACAGGGAACGCACTTGAAGAGAGGCGAAGGCTTTGTGGGGACAGTAGAATAACACTTGATTTTTTTTATTAAGGTGATTCCCATTTATCAAAGAGCCGAGATATTAAACGTGAGCCTTTATTTCCATTCATATCGCTGAGACGGCTCGCACACCTAGCGATCTGATATTGTCCGAGCTCCGAATGACAAACGGCTAGACAGAACCAAAAGAGAGCAAAATTTAATAAACACTTTTCATAAGAGAAAAGCCTATAAACAACGTTTCCCTCCTTACTAAAATAAGCTACGTGGCGTTAATTTGAAGTGATAGCGCTGTTCTTTTAATTAAAAAACGCCAGTAGGAGGCTGATGCATTGTGTGATGCTGTAAGCGACAGGCTCGCAGGATGCAGATGAATCTTTGTGTAAGGAATTACCGCGCAATTTCATCTGGGTTAAGAAGCAAAACGAAACCCCTAAGTGAAACCAGATGTAGACAAGGTGTTATCACTGGTGATTGATAAAGTCTTCTGGATCTTTCCCTCAGAGCACGTTGTGAAGTTCTCGGAAACAAAACCCCCAAAAGACAACAGCCTGCTCACTCCAGTTGTTGGACTACGAGCTAAGCGCATCAAGTGCGACTCGTTACAGGTGCGTGGCCCACCTCGGAGCTCCTCTCCCATTCCCGTCCCCCCCTGCAGGCCTGAGCCCGCTGCCTTTTGGTGGGACAGGGACCGAGTCCTGCACCCTGCCCACGGCTCGGGTGGGTGAGGGAGGACTGACTGTGCCCAGCCCCGCATCTTCAGCAGGCTTGGAGACTGTATATTGAGCATCTCTGCCCTTACCCGATTTGACTGAAATCGGATGAAGACCCCCAAATTATTTAGAGAATGACAGGTGTGATCCCCTTTTCAGCCTGGTTATTTTTTTTCAGTCTGGAAAGAAGCTTAAGCCTGTCCCCTCCGTTTATCCATCAGCCTGATGGTCAACTAAGGCAGTGCTGTCTTCCAAGAGCCGTGGACAGCTTGGCGTGCCAGGTTTCACTGCTGATTGGCAAAACCTCCAGAAGCCTAGAAAACTGATTACTATCAGCTTTCTGATCTAGCAGAAGTCCCTGCAAAAATATTTGCCAGATCCTTTTCCCCCTGGCCTTTTAAAATAATTCCACCACTTCGGAAGGGGTTGGCAGCCACGACTAGGACCTCCTGTACATCTATGCTACAATTCTGTGATTGCTGCTATCATTAAAAAAAAAAAAAAAGCTCTACATGGGCATCTGGAAGCATGACTGTCTTAACAACTGGCAGCTGCTTTGCCTGATAGAGCCGCCGCAGTAAGGAAACATCAGAGAAACAAGCAGGACATTTTGTTTTTCCTTGGTATAGAGACTATCCAAGAGAAGTCAGTTTATCTAAAGGTTTCTAGTGTATTTACTCACCAGTCCTACAATGACTATTTCAATCACGTTTACACTACCAGCAGCATCTCTCAAGCATCACAGATTAATCTGATTCCTTCTGGTGCTTCAAAGTCTGTTTTCTCTCTGCACACTTGTACGATTTGCATCCTAAAGCAATGATAAAAAAAATAAAAAGGAAACCTGGTACTATTTTTCAGCTGGGCTTTATTTCCTTTTTTTCCCTTCTATCAAAAAATAGTTCTCATCTACGCTCTAGTTCAATTTGGAAGTAGCACAGGCAGACTTGATAAGCATCCTGCGAAGGAAATGCTTTGAATTGCAGACTACTTACAGCACATTTTCCCAAGCAACTTTTTATAAATCCCATTTGATGGGTGGTTTACTAATTTCTATTGAAGTTTATCAAAACACTATTTGTAGACGAGTCAAATTACTTCTGTGACTGAACAACAACAACAACGAAAAAAAATGGCTTGTGACTGCCAGTCCAAGCCAGGCTGTTGGATTACGCAGAAGCATTATCTATCCTGTTACCAGACAGCCCTTTCTAACTCTGAGAAGGTATTTAATTTTCAACGGGAGAACACAACACAAAAAAGCACCCATTTACGTGTTTCTTTTGTTTGCCTGAGTCTTGTACAAGACCAGGTAAAAGCACTGCTAATAAGGCCTGGTGACAGCACAATTATTGGGACTTATTATGCTCCCCTAAGTAGATCTAAAGGCTGCACGCTCGTGACGGTCTGGCTGGCTGACTCTCACACCTGTGCCGGTTTATCGGGCTGCAACAGACCCATCTAATTAAATATATATTGAAAAAAAAAGTCTATTAACGTTCAATTCCCTAAAAATCTTGGAAAGAAGGAATAAGAGGTGTAGACGCTCCTATAATGTCCTATTAACTTTAGATGTAGCATTGCGTATTTTAGATAGTTATTGCACAATCTGTGGAAGTCAGCCTTACAAAAGCAGCCGGACATTTAATCCTGTAGCCTGTGCTTTTGCATTAGCAAATTAACATTAGATTATTTAACGAATCACAGTCACATTTTCAAAACCAAATTTAACTTGGTTACATCGCACAGCTACCGAAGTTGAACACGGTCATTGAAGTGTAGGTTTACAACTTGCACCCTTTTCCTGAATCCGATGTGTTCACTGTCCGGAGGACCACGCTGCGTTCCAAACGTCCATGAACTTGCTAGCACCTACCAGCTCTGTAACTTCGCTTACACCTTCAAGCGTATCTCATCTGTATTTCAGCACTCATCTGTAAAACGGGGAACCCAACAGAAGTATTTTCAGTCTTTGGTCAAAATATTTCAGGAATAGGTTAAATACATCAGCAGATCGCAGCACAAAAACTCTTCACACAGACAGAAAAAAAAAAAAAAGCTGAGAGAGAGAAAAATTAGATGCACAGTTTTCTGACAAGTTCAAAGACCCCAGATTTCAGGCTTTTTTTTTTTTTTTTTGCCACCAAGCTACTTCTGTTCTCTCCGATTTGCTATTTAATAGGGTATTTACAGACACATGAAATATAAACGTGCCCATCACAGCTTGATAGTTACCTGTCTGCAGACAATTTTAAGAGAGAGTTACAAGAGATATTGCTTGTAATTTCTACAGCCATAATAATGCTGAAGTAAATATCATTTCAAGAACCCAGAAAATTCAAGTTATTCTTTCAAAGGCTGATACCGTATCTTTAGCTGACATTCACCTGCTCAATCCAGAACTCAGAGTTTACCAAATCTAATGGATTTCCTCCCCATTAATGCCAGAAGTGCCCAAGAAGCCTTGTTCAACAACGAGGTATCCATTAACTAGACTTACACTTGTAGAATACGACACCTCTGCCTCCTAATTCTAAGTTTAAAGTGAAGGTCCCACATGCTTATAAAAATGTCTACATGTAAAAAAAAAAAAAAAAACAACTAGATGTAAGAATAAAGCTTCCACTGGAAATAAATCAATCACTGCAGTCTGAATCAAACTGAAATTCCTCACTTTTCTAAATTCTGCACTTGTGAAGCCGAAAAAAATGTTAAAGCAACAGCACAATCCATATACTCAGTTAATTTTAATGTGCAGTCTTGCAGTCTGGACTCCCTTTTTTTTTTTTTTGCTTATGCTCATCAGTAAAATGAAGCATATGCATTTCAAAAGATGTTTCCTTTTTAAGAAACTTGTTGAGCCGTACACCTGCATACCAGAAGATGCAAACATATTGACCACAGGGACTAAATTTCCTGCTGTAATGCCCAGCTTACACTGAGGATGCGACACGGACCGCGTTCTGGGTTCGAGGAAGAAAAAACAGGCCCATGGAAAAGAGCTCAGACTGATGGTAGCAGCTGCCTTGAATTCAAAATAAATGCAAAGGCAACTCTCTTAAACAATTTTTTACCTTTACTTTAAGGAGGAGGAAGCACAATGGAGAACTTTCAATATAGTGTCCTGGAAATTAGGAAGGTTAATTAGAAGAATAGATTTTCTCTAACATGTGCAAATTTAATTAAGAAGTAAACAAGAGATGGAAACTTTAAATTGAGATGAACATACGCATTTTTTTAGTCTAACGATTAGAGGGAGTAGGCAGGTTTTTATGGAAGACTAAAATGCAAACATATGAAAAGGTCACAGAAAATGTGATTCCTTCACTCACACACAAAATGTCATTTTATTCCAAATAATAAAGTGTAGCGAGACAGACCTCATCAACTTGAGGGGAAAAAAAGGCGTCTTATTGAAAATATTTCTTTACTTACTACGGGTTAACAGCAAGAGCAAAAATTACTGCAAGATCAGATAATACCAGGCTATCCGTGAAAGTGAGAGAAAGAAGTGTTATTATCATCTTCAGCAGGGCTTCTTCATAATCCGTTGGGGAAGAAGCATCTACCATTCAAAAGGAAAAAAAACAACCACCATGGCTAGAGCTGAACCATCAGCGAGGAAATTCAGGGACACGTAGTATTCCTGGAGTATCCTAGTGGTCAATACCACTCGGAGTTAACAGTGTGGTTTATCACTGCCCTTTATTCTTAAATGAGCTGCAGCACACGCTTAAGTGACAACCAGGAAACACAGCGTAAAACGGAAAGCTCTCACAAACACCTGATTCCACGGGATTTCTCACCGTTCCGGAGTGATTTAGGATTAGGGTTACGTCCCCACGGCACAGCCGAGGCACGGGGCTGGTGCTCACCGAGCCCCGATGCTGCCGCAGCGGCTCCTCGGCCGGCTGCCATCGCCTTCAGCTGCAGCGGAGGTGAGCACAGCTGGCCCGGGAGCAGCGTGCAGCGCCGCGCGGTCGCTGGGGGGATTGTGCATTATTTTAGCATTACTCCCAGACAATAATGGATTGTTTCGCCCGCAAACAGATGAACAAACCTCCCATTTAAATACTTTCGGGTAAATTGTATTAGTATGCATAATAGTGTCCATATCCTCTAAAAAAAAAAAAAAAAGAGGAAAAAAAAAGGATTTTTTCAGGGGGGAGGGGAGAGTAAACTCTGCTCTGCCAGCTTTATCCATCTACGCTGTGAATTGGGTAGCCTTGGGGATTTTTTGCCTGCTGTGCTTAGTGTCCTTGACAACAAGCCAGTTTGAATTTTGGCCTTTAACTTGACAAAAATGACTTACTGAAGAGGAAGGCATCAAGCTATTACAGCCCTGTGGAGAGATTCTTTCTAAAACAGCATGCGAGCTTATTTTGCCAATTCAACTAGAGTATCGTCACATTTATCATCCAGCTCCTCTATCCCCAAATATTCCCAATGCAGATGCCAGTTCATAAGAGAATATGCAAAAGAAAGCCTTGCAACGTTTTTGCTCTGTCCTCTCATTGCATTTTAAGACTTTCACAAGGAAAGAGAGAGCTGGAAAAGCCTGAAAAATACGCGCAGGGATCCCCTTTGAAAAATTACTAGTTTCCACTCAAATAAATGGGAAACAAAGCTTATAAACAGTCTTTGGTAGCATCTTAACCTGTTACTGACCTACTGATTGGTCTTTAGCAAACATACATGTAGGTTTCTTCTTCTATTATGTTAATATTTATCTCATCTTTTATAAATTGATATATACCAATAGGCAAGCTCCAGCAAAGCTTGCTGCATGGTTTAGGAAATCACTATTGTCCCTCTGTCTCCCGTTTTCCTCTCCCAAGCTCAGCTCCCCCTACCAGAAGACAACTCATGCTCATACCTCAGCTTTTCAAAGTCCAGCATCTTGCCTTAAATTCTTGAGACAGACTCACACCGAGAAGCTGGATTTGCACGTACGCAGGTGAGGTATGAGCACAGGTTTTCTTCCACCAGTTCTCTTGCAGCGGGTGCCAAATTTCTGGCAACGGGGGGCAGCAGGCTAGCAAGGATATAACATCTTAAGTTACTGCAGCAACATCTGCGGGAACTCGTTTGTAAGCACCTGAAACATCATAACCCGAGAGCAGCGCGGCTTCCCCACCACCAGCAGGAACACGTTCGGTCCTAACTAAGCGCACGTCTTGCTTTGGGCTTTCCAACGCACGCGGTGAGAAGGCATCAAGGTAAAAACGCGGCAAGGCAGCCAGCTGGAGAGCTGTCCTCACCGTCAGCAGAGGGGACATCCTGGTGTCAGCAAGAGCGCCAAGGACTACACTCAAGACCTCGGCACACACCCCAAAACCTAAACAGATCCACGGCAGGAGAAACAACAGGGTGGCTGCCAACAGAGATCTCAAGACTTCAGATCTCACTGACGTCTTCCTGTCCCCCACCCCGAGCTGCTGGTATAGGGGAGAACAAACCGTTTGCAGTAATGGGGCCATTCAGCCTTGGTTCCACTCCAGGAGAATAAATCAGCAGCGGTTTTCGGTTCCCAAATGCAAATTATCAAAGCGCTAATACAGATAAAAGCTTTCAATGGTACTGCAGAATCTGGGCCTTTTCCACAATAACATTTTGACCAGTTCCAGAGGAATCATCATGGGGAAAAAAAATAAATAAATCAACAAAAAAATAATTCCTAACTTAGGGAAAAAAATGGCAGATAGAACAGTCTCTTCCAGACTTTTTTTCTGATATTCTCTTCCCCAAGTCTTAAATGAGCTGCTCTGAAGTGTACATACCTAAGCTTCACAAGCCTACCACACTGATTTAACCTTACCTTCTCCAAACCAGTCCTCCCTCTCACGCTATTTTGACCAATGCGGTCCAAACGAACAAGGCAGCCGAGAGAGTATTTAAGTCTGGAACCATAAATAGTAGCAAGTAATCTAACCAGATTAATCCAACTTTAAGCATGTCGACTGGACTTGCTTAAAGTTGGGCAGCAGTCCAGACAAACCTCCGAAACTCAGGCTGCCAACACGCACACGTGGTGTTTCTGTACAGCATTTCTTCACCCTGTGAGCCACCGAAGGCACCTCCGGCCAGCCGCAGGCACCAACCTCTGTGGTCTCGCTTGGATTTACCTGCAAGGGTGCTTCCAGCAGCTCCTCGGTTGCCGTCAGTAAGAGGTCAGGTACCAGCACACAACACCCCAGTGTAAAACTGACTTCCTCGCAGGGGAATTGCTGTGTAACCCCGGAATGCTCAATTTTGCAACCGGGAGAAAACGTGACGCTACAGAATTGAATAACATGATGCAGCCATTTAAGGAAGCGGATGAGAAAACTGCTCTCAGACTGGTGGCTAGCATGGAATTAGAAAGAAATCATTAAGGAGCTGCACAGCAACATCCCAAATTACATTTCTTTAGATGAAGACATTCAGTTTGAGAAAATAAAGTTTCGAGTCGGGAATAAAGTAGTTATTGTTTCTACTTTCCCTGCCTGAGGGGAATATTCAAGCGAACTCCTTTTGGAGATTTAATTTACTTCCACCAGGACAATGGTGCTGGCACGGCTCGGGCTTACTGGGAGAAACACAAAAGGAGACTCGCTACCCACCAGCCTGCCCGGAGGAAAAGGCAGCTCGTTGGATTCCCACTCCAGCAGCCCAGAGATGCCAGCTGGCCGGCTGCAAAGGCTGCTCCCCAGACTTCTCCCCATGAAAGCAAGATTATTAGTAGTATTTTTCCCTTAAGTCCCCCTCGTTACATGCCCTAAGCCTCTTTGCCATCTCTATCAAAGGGCCTCTGAGCAGCCACAAGTTTGCCTTCCCAAAAACACCAGCACTTCAAGGTGCAAACAGGGAACGGAGGCGGGGGATTAAGCGCCTTGCTCAGCGCCACGCAGGAAGCGTGCGGCGGGGCTCCGGACCGAGCTCCAGGCCAGCGCTCCAACCACCAGCACATCGAGCAACCCGCTCCCAAACACGTGAAGAAGACCAAATAACAAGACAGATTTCGACATCCTCCCGGATTGCTAGGCAAAATCAGCTTGGAGCTACTAAACTGTTGCTTCCCACTGTAGCAAACCAGCTCGATTTTAAATCCCAAACGCTAGGCTGACCGACCAGCCATTTTAGCCTTCCCTTGCACTAGCACCAGCACCGTCAGCCTGCAACGGAGCTCTTTCTAAAGATAAGAACATAAAACTACAGCCAGCCCACGAGGTATGCGCTGCTTCTGATCCAGAGATGCCTACGCAGATACTCATCGCTTCTGAACACAGGACATAAAGCTGCCCAGGTCGTCGATATTAGTCCTGCTATCGATCAGCCCGTTAACTTTCCTGCATCGATCAATACTACATTAGTCCCGAAATGGAAGCATTTGTGACACGTTTTAACATACGCCTTCAGAGCGATCCTACGTGTATGCATGAAGGGAACGTAATATTTTACTTTGTACCAGAAATCGCTGTATTCTTTAATGTGTTCCTTAAATTACAAATGAGTATCTACAAATTGACCTAAAGCCACCCGTCTAGAAGCAACTAACCGCTCATGCTTTGCAAATGGGACTTCCCTAAACCGTGCTAACTACAGGGAACCGAAAGTGGTGTCCAGGCTACTTATCTGCACCACCTCTTCCCTCCTTCCCTTTCTTTGCCACTGCTGAGCACCAAAACCTTTCCTACAGCGATCCAACGTGCCGCCTACAAATCCCCGCACCTCACACAAACCACCCACTTCCACACCATCTTTGTCATCCCTCCCTGACACTTCCGACACCAGAATTTCCTTTCTCTCACGTACACCCTCCCTCCCAAGCCTCTACTGAGGCGACAACAAACAGCGGCCCAGCGACTTCCTAGACCAGGTCTGCCGGCGAGGAACGCCTCCACCTAATGCTCAGAGCTGACTATTTATGTTCTCCTGTTATACCAACTGCTGCTCTTCTGTGAAAGAAACCGGTTTTGCCCTCAGCCCTCGACACAACCATCTATGCGTTTTAACGGGCTCCGATTTACCCGTGAGCCCCTCTCCCCTTCTTGCTCCATCTCTGAAGCGATCCGTAAGGTCTGAACTAATTCCTTTTCCTTCCCAACCTTTCCTTAATTTCCTCTGCACTACCAGGAGCCAACCAGCTTTTCACACCTCAGCTGAGACACTGCTGAAAAAGCCAGTACCGACGAAGTCCGAATACAACCTGCAGCTTTTTTGGTACAGAAGTTGCACGTTGAGTCCACTTCACAATTTTTCCCATTCCATCTGCAACTTTCATCCGCAGGCTACCTGGAACAGGAGTGTCTCTGATAGCAGCACAATGAGACTGCAGTTTTCACGAGTACTTCTGCGTGATATAACAGTATGAGTAAGAAGCGTGTAAGCCCTGGAGTTGACAAACCCTTAGGAACTTCCCCAGGGAGCAACTGCAGCAGCAAACAAAGGTTTTAGAGGAGCACGTCAGTTAAAGGAGGGATTGATGTGTGCTCCGCAAAGGTGCCTTCGTCTGTGGGTCATGTTCCTCCCTGACCCAGAAGATCCCAGGCGGACTCTTCGAGCACAATATCATTTTATTATTTCCATCCCTTTCTTGAGACATCCATCCCTGTTACACTACCCTGGTGGCAGCACAAATACAAAAAGACCACGGACTCAACGACAAGTTTTACCTTACTTTGCCTAGAACTGCTCCAAGTGGCAAGAGACAAGGCCACAAATATCTTTGGCTCCTGCATCACCAGTAACCGTGAAAGCTCCAGTGGAAATAAGAGAAACTTCGCACGCGCTTTTGGAGAAATGGAGATACAACAAGAGATCAGCACATTTGTGATCCACAGGACACAAATCATTTTAATCTGTCACCCGGGTTACTTGCTGTTGGGTTTTGCTGTTGTTTCCTCATTTCTAACAGGAAGCATTATTTGCCATTTTGCTTCATTACAATTCTTATCAGGGCAGGACCGACACCACTCTGCATAAGCACAAAGACCATTTCTGAAAATAATCAGAGGATCCAGAACTTTTAGATATCTTCACACAAATAAAGCACTCCCAACACCCTGGTCATACCTTTCCAATATGCAAGAAAAAGAAGAAAAAGCATGAAGGATTTGACTCCCGTTCACTTCCCAACGTACCGCTCACAGGCGCCTTCAGACTAAGTGGTATTTACACAGCTATTTTCGGTAGGGCAAACCAAATTGTTCCTAATCACAGGAAACACAATGCGAGGAGTAAATCATAACGGAAGGAGCCCTCCGTTTGATTTAATTCCACTCAAATCTCCCAATAGCAAAACAGGGGAGAAAAAGCCACGCCAGCTACAACTCTTTGGAACAGGTAAGTCAGCACGCTAGTCTCCAGCGAAGCCAAGAATATGTTTCCTAATGATTCTAAAGGGAAATCTCTCCCAAAGCAATTTATTTTCTGATTAAATACAGCATTTTTTTCACACTACGCAGGTTGCATGCTTATAAAAAAGAAGAATGTTTGAGCAAGCAGATTTCTTTAATTATATATAATAAAAAAAAAGATACGAGTGAGAAAATCCACCAAGCTGCTCAATGAAGTAAAACTTCAGTCCCTTCCAATAAACGTCCTCAGCTAGGAGAGAAGAGTAGCGCATGCTAAAAGGAAAAGAGCACTTTGATGCAGCGTTCACTCTTTAAAATTAAACCCAACAGCTTCTATCTGTTATTTAAATGATATCCTCCTGCTCAGAAGGGCTATGACCGCAGCATAAGTTACTCAACTCCCAACATTTTTATTGACTGACTTGCATAAAAATAAGCCACATTAATGACAGATTTGACATTTAGTATACATCGCCACAGAACTCGTTTCAGATCAAACATCATCCATACACCCTAAAAATACTTTCAGCCTTCTCATGTCCAAAAGGATTTTCAGATTTACATTTCCCTCACCAACTTTACCCTTCTAAACCACAAGCGGCGCAGAATCAGAAAACTAATTAAAAGAAAAAAGGGATTTTTTGAAGAGATGCTTCTGACTGATTGCAGTATCTGCCAGGAGCAAGTTACCCCGTAACTGAAGTTTACCTAGTGCCATTTTCTCGTTATTTGGCAATCTTTTATGCTCCTGCAGACACAACTCTGTGAAGATCAATGCCGGTGGCTGAGCAGTTCCTTCGCACCAAGAGATCTCCAAGCATCCACCTGTTGCCTTTGAAAGGCCGGATAGGGCCTTATCTATTAATAATTCACACAGCAGCCTTAAGAAGCAGAAACCGTGCCCCTTTCCGTTTAAGCAGCAGCCTCGGCACCAACTGGAGCAGCTTTCAGAAGATTTAATCCAGACCTCTGAGGGTGCCACATAAATTGGCTTATCCATATGTGCACGCGCGCCCGAGCGCAGACCTCGCGAGGAGCCACGAAACGCGCCGCTTCTTGTCATCCTTCGCTCGGGGAAGGGACTTCAAAAGTTGAATGCGTGATATTTGAAAGGAAATCAAGTTGTGGGAAATGATAATAATAAAAAAGAACTCAAAAAAAAGGACAAACAACAAAAAAAGGGGGTAAAAACGCTAAAAGCAATTAAACATACGTTTCCTCAGGAGGAAGCTCAAAGGGTTATCTTCACTAGCAAAAGGGGAAGGTAAATGGTTTAAGTAAATCAAAGTGAGGTAAATTATGAAAGGAAAGGCGTCGTTCAAAGTCAGGAAAGGCCAAAATCTGAGGGAGCCGGGGGATGAAGCAGCCCGTGGGCTGTATTGGAGGTGGGGGGGGAGGTAACAACGTGCCACGAGGGGGAAAAAAAAATGAAAATCAACAGAAATAACTTCAAAATACAGAACCTCCACAGGGCCCCGGTGGTGGGAGAAGGGGTTATAAAGGGATAAAAGTTGAGGAGAGGTGGCTGGGGCCCGGTTACCGCCGAAGCCGGCCCACGGCGGCCCGGTCAACCCTCCCCTCACGCCCAGGGGCCGGGGAGGGGGCGAACGCCCCCTCCCCGGCCCCTGGGCGTGAGGGGAGGGTTGACCGGGCCGAGGTTTTGTGGTGAAGGGGAGCCCCAGGGCCGTGGCCCCGTTACCTGTGAGGCGGATCTTGATGCTGGAGCCGTTCCGCCGCGTCCCGGGGTTCGACATCGCGCCCAGATCAACCGGCGGCCCCGCGCAACCCCATGCGGGCCTGGCCTAACCCCCGGCCGAGCGCTCCAGGAGCCTCCTCCGCCGTTAACCGGAGCCAGACGCGGAGCCGGAGCCGCTCCCGGAGCCGCCGCCGCCCGCCCGCCTCAGCCCGACCCGGCCCGGCCGCCGAGAGGGCGCTGGAGCCGCCCCCGCCCCGCCCTGCGCCCGCCGGAGGGGCGTGACGTCAGCACGCAGAGCGGGGCGGCGGCGCGGCGCCGCCATCTTGGGGAGGTCGAAGGAAGCCACACTCGGAGGGAGGGGGAGCGCCCCCTGGCGAGGGGGGGCATAGGGGGGCTGGAGGGGATTTGTAGGGGAAATGGGGCAGAAATGGGAGTATGTCACAGAAATTAGCGGTAAGACTAGAGGGAATGACCTCAAGTTACACCAGGGGAGGTTCAGGCTGGAAATTAGGAGACATTTCTTGTCAGAACAAGCAGCCAGGCATTAGAACAGGTTGCCCGGGGGGGGGTGGTGGGGTCACTGGGGGTGTTTAAAAGAAAGTTGGATGTGGTGCTTAGGGACATAGTTTAGTGGGTGACATGGGTGGCACCAGATAATCTTGGAGGTCTTTTCCAACCTTAATGATTCTAGGATTCTAAGTTGGCCCAGGGGGTGTATAGGGACACATGGCTAAGGTATGGGGTGCTATGGACATGGCCTGGGGCTCACCCACCTCCTCCCACCCAGAGACCCCCCCACAGCAGGAGTCAAAATCACCCCCACAGCCCATGGGCCAGGATAAAGTAAAGGAGAGGGGCTCTAATTAACAAGGCCAGCCTCATCCAGGAGCAGGGGGTAGGTGCTGACCCCACAGGAGGGTGGCTATGGGCTTAGAGCTGCGCTCAGCTGCACAACGTGCAGTAAGGCATAAGGCTGAAGTTCAGCAGGCACAGATACTAAAAGAGAACATTTTCCTCTCTATCACCTGCAGAGCTAGATGGACACTAGTTTCTTGAGGCTTAAGGCTGCAGTGGTGGAAGCAAGCAGCCTTTCTACTGCAGCCTCACATCCAGCACACACAGGGAAGCAGGGGAACAGCCAAATAGCTGCATCCTCTCCTTCTGCCTTGCTCCGAGTCAGAGCACCAGCACCCAGCACCCCTGCTGCCCAAGCACAGCAGGGCTGCCTGTGCAACTCCACAAGCTGAAGTCAGGGCTGGCACAGGAGCCCAGCTCCGGGGTGCATCTCCATTTACACTGAGGAAGCACCTGCCTCAGATTCTTTTTACCTGCTGAAATCCGATCACTTCCAGATGCTGCATCAGCCCTGTCAGCAGCATGCTACAAGAAGGCACAGCTAGCCAAACCCTTTGTGTTAGGCCATGGGCACAAACAAAGGATGTGCAGAGATACTTGTCTCCAGTGCACATTTCAGGCTTTGTCATAGTTTTCAGTACATACTTTTGGATCCAGGAAGTAAAGCTATGAATCCCTACACCATTCAGCAGCTCCAGCATTTTAATATTAAGTGATGCCCAGCTCCAGCCCTCAAGCTGAGGGCTGCACAGCCCCTCACAGAGCACAGCCAGGCTTCACTCCTTGTTTCTAGGCAGCCTGGGAAGAAAAATGCTTGTATCCTGTGGAGAACAAATTCAGGGCAGAGGAAGAGGTTCTTCCCTCCAGAAATCATGTTTTCCCTTCACATTAATTCCTCTGTCACTCCACCTCCCCCCACATCTGAGAAAGCAGAGCCCTGAAGCACCTGGGGTCCTTTTGAAGAATCAAACATAGCAAAGCATGGATGATAAAGCCGCCCACCCCCCAGTTCTGCATGGAACAAAGCCCTTAAAATGCTTCAGCCCCTGGGGTCTGGCAGGTGCCAGCAGAGCCCTGCAGTCTGGGACCCCAGAGCCACATCCACCCTCCTCAACCCATGGAGGGAGGGTGAATTTAGAGGGATTAAAGACAGGGAGTACTCCTCAGCAGTGACATGCAATAAAAACCCAGAACACAAGTCCTTGCTAGTAGAGGGCAGCTTTAGGCAGAGCCAGATCAATGGGCTCCAGGGAAGCGGGCAGCATCTGTGAGGCAAAACAGCTCCCACTGCAAACATCTGTGCTGCCAAAGGGCCCAAGTTTACTCAGCTCCTATGTCCAGATCCTGCTACATCCATGGAGGACTGGAATGGCAGGACAAAGCCTCTCAAACAGCTTTTGAGCTGTTTCAGCCACTCCAAATCAAGCCTAGAAATTTCAGCACAAGCACTGAAACCAAGCTGGATTTGGTAGTAACATCCTGCTCTTTAGGGGTTTGACTCCAGTCAAGCAGTTAGCAGGAAGTCTCTGGCTGTGCTTTTCACCTAGAAAAGGCACCCAGGAGCTCTAACACAATTCCACAGGGCCTAAACATATAGGAAGATATTTTGCAACAACTCCTTGCAACAGTGGCTTATGAGGGGGAAAAACAGAAGCAATAGAAGCATAAGATACAAACCCAGAAGTGCAATTTATTGATAAGCTTCAAATGTAAAAAGATCCCACAACTTTGCTCCTCTTGATCTGGACATCCTGGCTCTACCAAGACTGCCTAGCTCAGAGCTGTGCAGTGCCTCATCTTCAGAAATCGAAGTCTTGCTTCTCCACCGAGAAGTTATATAGTCCGTCTTGGTCAGTCCCAGGCTGCAGATCTGGATTTTCCTAGGAGAAAGTTGATGGCCTTTAGTTAATGGTTCTGCATCTTTATAGCAGAAGGTTATTGTACCGGTTTGCCTGAAGCTTTACCGCAGCTTACTGCTTATTCTCATTTTAAAAGCCTGTTACAGCAGCAGAGCAGCTTCACCAAGTCCTCCTGTTCTGTATAGCACACCCTGTCATTGTCTCTGTGGCTCATGTGCAAAAGTGAGCAAATCTAGAGACTCAGACACCTGGGGCAGGAGACAGGAGTAACTGGAGTGGCAGAATTTGCTTGAGTTTTGTCTGCTTCCAACAGCAACCAGGGCTGCTTTGGAGAGACGTTCCCCTGGCATCCAGCCCCTCAGGTAGGTGCTGGTGTGTAGGACAGCTTCCTCCACACCCTCTCACCAGGACACCCTGCAACCCTGGTGCTGGGAAAAAAAACCTAACATACATCTGCTCCCTGCTGCAGGGGGGTTCAAATCTAGACCGAGCCTCAGCTCCAAGGTCTGCTGAACCACTAAGCCTCTTCCCTGGTGTTCCCCCATCTGCAAGACTTTAAGGCTAGATCCAAGGACAGCATCTGTGACAGTTAGAGATCTCTTGCAACTGCTAACTGATGTCCTATGCTCTTTTTCCACAAGTTCGTTAATGTGAGAAGGGTCAAGTAATCCAGAAGGAACCTGAGCACAGTTATCAGCCAAGTAGGAGGCTTCCATTCATAGCGACAAGCTAGCCCAGCTCTGAAGGAAGCAGTTTCTCCACATTTGGTATTCATACCAGCAACTGCAGTAACCCCAGCCGATGCCAGTTTAAATTCCAGCAGCAAGATGCTATCAAGGCATCCGTATCTGTTGCACAACTAATCAGCTGACAACTGAAATCATAGCTTTCAAAAAACTCTAAAAGTAAAGGGAGCAAGCTGCAAGAACTACCCTATTCATATATAGATTTCTTCTAAGGACCTAATTCAGCATCCTTAAAGGATGTGCTTCATTTCAGCATGCAATAGCTCATTTTCAGATGAGAAGCAGCAAGAGCTCACATACCTCACCAGAAAAGTATTTCTCTATGATATTCAGCGCAGCTCGGTAGACCATGTTGTTGTCATGGGTTTGCAAGGCTTCAATTTTCTCCAGACCATCAAGCTCTTCCACCAGCAGACACAGCCTTTCTGTCTCTCCCAGCTTCTCAGCTGCCTGTGATGAAAGAGGTGAGTACAACCTCGTGTCAGTAACAGGCCCACGATGATCTCTCCTGTAAGGTCCTGAACCTAGGAGTCAAGTGTCTGCAGCCCCTTGTATTTATGGTCCCTCCCTGTTTTGGGTTTAGCAGAGATCCTTGTGATATGACTACTGTGCAATATGACTACTGTGCCTATAAAGCAGACCCTGTTAGGATTATTGTACTGTGGCTTCACTGACCAAACAAGCCAGCTGAACTCTGCTCTGTTTCTGTGAAGAAACTAGGACCACTCTACTTCTCCAAGACCTTTGCCTCTGTGCAGCTAACGGGATCAGCACACCACATCTTTTCCTTGCCAAAAGGATGAACCCTTGGGAACTTAACCTTGTCAAGCCCTCCAGACAGCCCAAGCGGATCCAAGAACAAGTAATGTTGAGTCCAACCCTGACTCCTGCAAGACCGCTAGCTGCGGTAAGAAAAGCTGTTCTAGCCACCCCGTGTGAGCCTTCAGCTCACACCCTACTGCTTTTGGGGGGGGAAGAGGATGCAAGGAACAGTACCAAATCTTACCAGGAAGAGATTTGAAATTGTATCCAGGATGACCAGGATAGTTTTGCTGTCTTTAGCCAAAAGCAGGTTGAGCAGAGGCTTGAGGACCCCAGACCGGACCAGCTCCACCACCTGCTCCACAGTGCCTCCGGTCGTGAAGTTGGCCACTGCCCACACAGCCTCCTTCTGAGCCTTGAAGTCCCCCTGGAAGAACAGCACAGTGAAGGCACTACCAGACTCCAGCATCCTTTTTAGAGCAGGAGGAGGGGCCAGGAGAGGAGAGCCAGTTTGTGTTCAGTTTGGACTAGTCCCTAGCACTCAGAGTTTGGTGACACCTTGCAGAGCTGCCAAGGGCAGCTCCAAGCTGTGCTGTTGTGCCACATGCAGGCATACTGAGTGCCCGGGCTGTTCCAGAGATCTCTTGTGTTTCCTGAGCGCACACCAAGTGCCTCACAAACCAAGTGTCATGGACTGAAGCTTAACACTGCTTCTACAGCAGCTGGACAGACGGCACTGCACCCTCACCTTATCAAGCAGCTCCACCAGAGGTGGCAACAACCTGAAGGTGATGAGTTGCTGGATCTGCTGGCAAGGCCCTGCTGCGATGTTGCTGAGCGTCCACGCGGCTTCCTTCTGTATGGTTGGCTTCGCGTGTCGCAAGAGAAGGGGCAGGATAACCAAGACGCCAGCATCAATAGCTGCCTGGGTCTGCTCATCGGTCCCCGTGACAACATTCCCGATGGCACGGAGAGCTGGAGTCTAGACAAATTAGAGCAGATGAAGATGAGGAGAATCCTTATCTCAAGGGACACATGCCAGGAAGACAACAAGTTCCCTAAGTGCTTGATCCCTCAAACGAAGGGAGCACCATGGCTGATTACTGTTACAGACCTACTGGCCTCCTGTTTTGCTCTAAGCAGCTTTACAGTCTCTTATGAGTCTGTAAGCCACAGCAAGCTGGGACAGAGCATTGGCTTGACCAGTAACCAAGCAAAACTGTGGTCTGGGAAGACAGCCGACCACACTAGCCACAGACAGCAAGATGACATTCCTTCCCTTAATGTAGGACATCAGAGGAGAGGGACTGAGACTAGGAGTTTGCTTCCTACCATAATGATCAGCTCTGGGCCGCCCATGAGCTCCACCAGCCTTGGGAGAATCCCCGTGTCCACTACGATCTGGATGCGATCGTTGGAGCCGTCGGTCAGATAGGAAACTGCCCAGCAGGAGTCAGCAAGGATTTCCTTGTCCTCGTGCTCCATGAGGCAGGTGAGGACCGGCAGCATCTTCTTCACCGCATCCAGGGGAGGGTAGGGGTTCTTGTTCCTACAGAGGTTCGACAGAGTCCACGTGATGTTCCTCAGGAATCCGATCTGGAACACAAGCGAGGTGTAAGATCCTCCCTGGCCGACAGAGCCTCACTGGAGTAACAAGCACAGGAGAAGGAGCACCCTGCTTCTGGGCCCTGCAGCTCAGAGATGTTATCGAGTAGCCAGAAGCAGCCTTCTTAATAAGGGCTGAGGCTTGTTTGAAGCAGGAAGATGAAACAGGTAAGACCTTTCCTCTCCTCCCTCTCCAATATTAAGTTCCAATAACTTCAAGTCCAGTGGTGTGACAAGCTGCTATGACTAACAAAGGTGCCAAACAGCTTATTTGCTGGGTCCCTTGGACAAATTACAAAGCATTCTTTGGACGAGATTAGGAATTTGTTATTTTAATATTAGCAGCTCATTGTTCTTGAGCAGGGCACCTCAAGGGTTGAAGTTGCCCCAACCAGCTCATCTCAGCAAGGAGTCACAGCTGCTCCAGGAGAGCAGTGCAGCCACCTTCAGAACATCACAGCTATCAAGGTGTGCACGGGCTGGTGTTCTGCCCTGTCTCACAGGACTCCCCCAAGAAGAGGGGAGGGTGAGTCAGGAACAGCAGCCAGTCCTTTTAAAGTCCTTTAAAAGGATTTTGCAATATAAACTCACAGAAGGCCTGGAGGATGTTTTCTTAGCACTACCCTGAGAGGCCATAGGTATGCCTACAGAAAGCATACGGCTTCCACCACACCCAGGGGTGGGACACCTGGAGGCATCGGTACAGCTCTTAAAGCTGCTCTGTCCACCTCCTGCCTCCCCCGAGCAAGCAGCAGGGCAGGACCACTGCAGAAGGGCAGGAGAAGGCATGAAGCCAACAGCTTGGAGCTACCCAAGAAGCAGCAGGAGGAAGCTTGAAGGGCAAGTTCAGCCCTTTCACACACACCAGTGACATCTTAGTCTGAGCTTCCCCAGCCAGCTCTGACCATCTCAAGCTAGGAATAAGTCATTACATTGACCTGGAGACTGCTTGGCATGCCCAGGTCTATGTATTTCAGAGGCAGGATCACCAGAAACAGTTTAGAGAAGGGCCTCATTCAACTCTATATTCATCTGGTTGTAAGTCAGATGACAAATCACCATTCACCCATTGCCCAAGTGATGAAGAGCTGTTAAGTCGAGAAAACGAAGGTTATTTACTGGAGTTACAGGCGACACCAGAGCCAGCAAGGGAGGAATCACATTGCAATTGATAAGAGCATCTCTGTACAGAGGACCATCACCTGCACAGGAAAAAGGGTTGTTAATTGCATCTGCACAAGTCATGAGACATGCTGACATCAGGGAGCAGCCAGACATGCTGCCAGGGCTCACCACCAGCCCCACACCGTTCAGTATTTCCAGGCAGGGAGGAATTCCTAAGCAGTCTGAGCACCATCACGGCCAGCCAGACATCCCATTGTTTTCCCCCTGCTAGTGACACCAGCAGGGGACACCATCCCAGCAGGATGGACACTGGCACTTGGCTTTGGCCAAAATCCTCCTGCAGAACCAACACAGGGGCTCAAAGGCTTCAGTCCCACGTGAAGGGACAGAGGGGTTTCAATAGCATCACCAGCTTGGAGACAAAGCCAGGAGGAGACAAGGCCACCCTGAGGAACCCCAATAACTCCTGACTGGGGACCCCTGCTTACCTGCGATGTTGCCCAGCGCCCACACGGACTGCTCGCTGATGTGCATGTGCGGGGAGGAGAGGAGGGCAATGAAGGCCGGGATGGCACCTCCCTCCACCACCGCCCTGGTGTGCTCGGAGGTGCCGGACGCGATGTTGGTCAGCGCCCAGGCGGCCTCGAACTGCAGCGGAGCGCTGTCAGTGCGGGTGAGGAACTCCACCAGCCTGGGGATGATGCCCAGCTCGATGATCTGGTTGAGAGGGGGGTCCTTCTGCCTGGACAGCATTCTCCTGCAAGAGAGGGCACAGCACAGCCCACCGTGAGCAGACCAAGCCTTACTTGGCTGTGAGGCACCATCAGGACACTGACCTACCCAAAAACAGCCTGAAAAATGTTTTCAGCCAGATCTGCTCCCCAGCCTGGCTCGCTCTGCAGCCACAGTGCTGGCACAGGGTAGTGCAGAGGTGGGAATCCATGGCTTAGAGCTGCCTCACCACCTCCGCCAGGTATCTCCCCGTGGTGCAAGCTCAGGGTGCTGCCAGGCTGGGTGTGAGCAGGCAGGAAGCCAGCTCTGTGCTGCGGAGCAGCCTGGGGAGCCAGGCAGCACTCGTCCCTTTAGGAAGGGTCTGCTCTGGCCAGCCTCCAGCAGGCACCTTGGGAGCAAGGCTTTTCTTCTGCTCCCTTGGGACAGAGGCTGCGATTGCTTGGGACCGTGCTGTCCCCAGTGCATGGGCAGATAGCACTGATCTGGCACCTTGAGCAGCCGAGGAAACTCCAGCAGTGATGTAGCCCCTCCCAGAGCCTTGGGACAGATCCCTGCCACCACCTATGTGGTGTATGGCTCCCTGTGACCCCCCCCACCCATAAGGGACAGCCCTGCTCAGCTGCCTCCCCTCATGGAGCCAGCCCTCCTCCCAACCAAGCCTTTGGGTCCTCCCCAGTGGTCTCAGCAGCTGGCTGGAGCCAGCACAGCCCCTGCCCCAGCACAGGGGCTCCAGGAGGCACAGCCAAGCCCTGGGCTGGCTCCAACCACACCGCACATGTCCCTGCCTGCTGCAGGCACCACCCAGGGCTGGGATGGAGCCCAGCCAGGCACCCAGGGCACACTGCAGGGCTTCAGCCATCAGCTGCAGCCCCTCGGGGTTACCAGGCTCCTTCCCCATGCACTTTGTCATGTCTCCAGAGCTCTTCTGACAGGAAGAAATGCCTGCAGCCCGCAGGACCCACCACAGCCAGCCCAGTCCCTCCCGGTCGGGCAGCATACCTGGCAGCCTGCGTAGCCTGCAGCTGGAGCTCAGGGTTGTTCCCGTTCACAGCTTTGACTATTTCCTCCAAGGACAGCTGAATAATCTGTGTCACAGGGAATGATTCAGAGTCAGACAGCAAGCCAAGGCTCCCTCCAGTTTAATCTCCACAGTCAATCAGCCGTCTAGACCCAAGTCAGTCACCACTCCATATCTAAGCGGTGTCTACTCTTTATGCAACGCAGTTTCGAGATGATGCAGAGGAAGAGAATCCACAAAAACCTTCAAGGCAACTAATCCTTGTAATCAAGCACTGGAAGAGTCACTGACACCGCAATGGCCCTACGAGCAGTAATTACCATCGCCAGCTCCCAGAGCTGGGGCTCTAGCCAGTTCTACCTGCCACTGAGGGAAGCTGCACAGCACATTTCCATGCTAAATAACCCAGAAAAGGGCTAAACCACCTGTAAAGCACTCCCCAGCACTGGGCATGAGGATCAGGAAAGGCACTGGCTGTTTAACCCAGGTCCCTTGAGCCAGACCTGGGGATGGCCCAAAAACTGAAGTAGCAGTGAGACCCACGGTGCTGCAGCACCAATCCTGTCCAGGTGCAGAGCACCCAGCACTCACCACATTTTTGTCTTCTCCTGGAGTGGGGCTTTTCTCCATCGAGACAATGGAAATACTCCTGCGCTTCAGGATCTGCTCATCCTTCTTGGCCTTCCGCAGCTCGATGTTCACCTCCACCCTCTGCCTCCGCATGGCCTGCGGGAGAAGAGGACATCACCGTATCAGTGCCCACTCCACCTGATTCAGGTCCAGGTCCACAACCTCAAATCTCCTTCAGGAGGAGCAGAGGCAGCCTCTGCTCTCAGGCAGCTCCTCACCATGGCCTGGAGGCTCACACAGGAGCAGTGCCTCCCAAGGAGGCTGGCTGAACCAGCAACCAGAGGCTGATTTTAAAGTAAGATTCGCTGAAAGGAAAACCCTCATCTCCTGCACTGCCTTAAAGCAAGCCGACAGACCCCATAGCAGGGATAACTGCTGCCAGGAGCTGGGCAGGACCACCCTCATCATCCCCATCACAGCCGCCCACCCAGAACTTGAGTTCCCCCTTGTCACTACACAGCCCAGCCAGCTCTCACCCAGCTCCACACCACATCTCTAAGCTCCCTGACACCCCATGCAGGTGGATTTGGGGGTGATTGCTGTTCAGAAACCTTCTCATCAGCTCCTGGTGACACCGAAGCCCCAGCTGGCTCTGCCTGCCCTGGGAGGGGATGCCCCAGGTCTGTACTTACAGCTGCATCCTTGCCTCTGTTCTTGAACTTCCTCATCCGCTCGTTGGGCTCGTTCACGACTGGCATCTCGGCGAGGCTTGAGAGCAGCCAGATGAGAGCTTCCACGTGCTTTTGGGGTGCAGGACAACAGAGTCAGGTCACAGCAACACCCACCTCCATCTGCAGAGGGCCCGGGACCCCCCACCCCTAGGCACATCCACCACCCCAGCGAGGGAGACACTGAGGTCTCCTGCCTTAAGCAGAGCTCAGCGAGATCCCTCACACACCACAGCCGAGCCTCCGAACTAAACACAGGCACAAACCACCACTTAAACACCAGGCTAGGAAGATTATAACTGCTGTAACCCCACAGGAAGCAGGGCACCCCACTTCTCATGGGTATGGCAACGCCACCTCCCTGCAGCTCTGGCTCTGTGTGTGATCCCAGCGCTGGCAGGGCCAGCAGGGACACCTGAACAGCATCAGCTCAAGGCCCCACATCCACCCCTCCCACCTCACGGCCCAGCGGGGTTCCTGCACCAGTGACCCCTCCAAAGGGAGAGGCATCGGGTCACACACAGGGCACGGGGCGACCGAGTGCAGCCAAGCAAGTAATCCTCCTTCAGACCCAGCTCCTGGGTTTGCCAGGTGAGAGGAATTAAGTAGGACAGGCAGAGTTATTTCTAACCCTATTAGGGTAAGAAAAGCACAGGCACACACACAAATAAGACCAGGACCAGACCTCCAGACAGTTTTTAAATCAGAAAAAAAAACACACAGCTTCCACCCAGCAGAAACTGGGGTGCTTTCAGAGCAGCCAGACACCACCAAGGGCCTCCTAAAGCCAGGCCATGCATCGACCCCTCAGGGCATGACCACCCCCAGCTGGGGCACATTCCCCTTTCCCCAGGCTTACAGCAAGCCCCTGCAGCTCGGAGCAGCCCCCAAGAGCCCCCTGCTTTCACCTTTCTGAGCTCAAGGCCTTTTTGTGCCCCCCCCCCCCCCCCCCCCCCCATTTTCTGAGCCCCAAGGCCCAGGGGGCCACCAGCAGCTGCCGCCAGCACCATGCAGCCTTAACCCCTCTGCTACAGCCTCAGGGACTGCTTCAGCCTCCCTGCCTCCACCTCACCTCCAAGAAGCCACAGTGTGACCCCAAAAGGCCTCTTCGTTCTGGGGGGCTTCCCCCAAGCCCACCTCAGCAGGTGGAAGAGGATACCCAGCACAACCCCAAGCAGCCTCCAAAGCCCAACACCCTGCACAAGAGAACCCAAAAAAACCCACAGAGGGCAGAAAGCTGCCCCCAACCCCCTAGAAAAGAAGCTACTCACCCTTCAACCCTCTCTCTTGCCCACCTTACCCTCATCTGCCTCTTTTATTGCCCCCGAGGGGCCGCATCCTGCCCTGCTCTGCCCCACCATTGGTTCTCCCGGGGCAGCCTCCTCGTCAGCTCCAGCTGCTGCTTGGAGAGGCAATCTGGGGGCACCTGGGGGAGCAGCCTTCTCTCCTGAGCCCTCCTCCTGCCCCAGCCACCCCACTCGCACCCCAGCACCTCCTCCGTGCACTTGCACGTCGCCCGGTTTGGCGTTATTCGGGGGAGCAGCCTGGGGGTGCCTCTTTTTTGGCCGGGCTGTGGCAGGAGGCAGCAGGGAGAGACACCCAGCAGGGACCCGTGGCCTGCACAAATCCTTTAAATTTCAGCCGGGGCTGCTGGGCAGCTCTTCTCATGCCATGTTACATGTCCATCTGTCCGTCCATCCCCAGCAGCTTCAGCCGAGAGCTGATTTTCACCCGCAGCGCCCTGGCACCAGGTACACGAGGATGCTGGGGCTGCTGGCACAGCTCATCCTGCCCGGGACCACAGCATCAAATAGCCGCTCGCAGCAGGGCTTGGTGCGGCACTTGGGCAGCTCTGGGGACTCCGAAGAGTCTCTGGGGACCCACCCTGGCTTTGCCAGCCCTCCAAAACGTCACCCTTTTTGGCAAAGCCCTGTAAAAACCCACACAGGCAGGGGCACAGTGCGGGGAGCACGGCCTGGAATGACCAGAGAGGCTGGGGCAGGAGGAAGGGCAGCTTTTGCCAAATGGGGGAAAAGCAGCTATTAAAATATGTCATTAAAACCACATTTTAAATGACAGGACGCAGCGCTGGGGTCAGCAACCTCTGCTCCCAGACCCCGGGAGTGCAGCAAGCCCTCCGACCCTGCCGGCCGTGCGGCACCGCGGCCGTTTCAATGTGAATTATGAGAATTACAGCAAAAAAACTCCAGTGTGTGGCTATTTCCAGCATGGAAACACCCGTGGAAATGCTCTGTGCAGCACCTGGGCTGCTCCAAAATCATGGATTCAAGGCTCCCTTTCAGGGCAAAGGAAACAGGTTGTGCAAAGCTTTGCGCAGAGGGTGCGTGGGGAGGGGGCTTCAGAGAAGACCTCCGATAAACCTGTTGCTCGTGGGCACTAAAAGCTGGTTGTGCCAATCCTAGCTGCCGTATTTTTAAGTTTCAAGTGCCACTGGTTGCATTATCTCGTTTTCTTGGCTGCTCGAGACAGGAAAATTACATTTCAATTGCTTTTTAATTCAACTTAATCTGGTGCAAAAGTTAGTGTGCGCCCTCTAATTTTGTTTCCTGAGCGGTTTGTTTCGGCTAATTCCTCATCAGCCAGCGCTAAATCAAAACAGGCCTGGTTCGAGCCGAAATAGATGAGTCCTTGCACCCTTTCCAAGCAGTTTAATTAAATTGGCTCAAAATCACGCCCCGGGAGGAGCAGGGGCAGCCTCTCGCGCCGGCCAGCCCCGAGCTGGGGGCAGAGCAGCTGCTCCGCTGCCTCCCGAGCTTCCCAGGTGCCGCAGGAGCTGCCCGTGCAGCCGGGCTGGGAGACGCTTGCTGTTAGCCCGGCTGCTCTTTCCCTTTCTGCCCTTCCCATCCCTTTTCATCCCCGCTTCCACCTGCCAGGCGCAATCGGAGCCGTCCCGCTCAGCGCCCTGTCGCTGCCAGCGGAGAGAGAGAAAGGATGGGGAGAGAAAACCGAATTGATCACCGTCCCCTCCTCCCCACCCTTCTCCTCCATCCTTGATGGCACCAGAGGTGGCACGGCCGAGCGCTCGGTCCCCGGGCAGGCTCACGGCGAGCGGGGCTGCTTTCAACCCGCGCTGAGGACACGGGCAGATCGATATTTGCCCACGGGGAAAGGGGAGAGCCGCTGGAGGAAAAAGCGTCTCGGTTTTCAGCATAATAAGAGGGTATCAGAGCTAATGGAGACGAAAGGAGATAAAACCCTAAATCTACATGACAGCGTCCCCTGAGCTCAGCCTTGTGTGCTCAAGCTGAAAATCCACGTGGTGACAGGTATGGGAAGCCGCGGTTCCAGCTTGGGGGCTTGCTTTGTGGCTGCTCCCTCCCAGCCTTCGCCCAGCACCCCAAACACAGCACCACTGACTGGCTGGACGCTGACTGGTGCCGGGGCCGAAAACACCAGTTTTAATCCCTGAGATAAATGCACTGATTTTGCCTCTTTTTTTCTTTTTCTTTTTCTTTTTCTTTTTCTTTTTCTTTTTCTTTTTCTTTTTCTTTTTCTTTTTCTTTTTCTTTTTCTTTTTCTTTTTCTTTTTCTTTTTCTTTTTCTTTTTCTTTTTCTTTTTTTCTTTTTCTTTTTCTTTTTCTTTTTCTTTTTCTTTTTTTCTTTTTCTTTTTCTTTTTCTTTTTCTTTTTCTTTTTCTTTTTCTTTTTCTTTTTCTTTTTCTTTTTCTTTTTCTTTTTCTTTTTCTTTTTCTTTTTCTTTTTCTTTTTCTTTTTCTTTTTCTTTTTCTTTTTCTTTTTCTTTTTCTTTTTCTTTTTCTTTTTCTTTTTCTTTTTCTTTCTTTTTCTTTTTCTTTTTCTTTTTCTTTTTCTTTTTCTTTTTTTTTCTTTTTCTTTTTCTTTTTTCCTTTTCCTTTTCCTTTTCCTTTTCCGTTTCCGTTTCCGTTTCCGTTTCCGTTTCCTTTTTTTCCTTTTCCTTTTCCTTTTGTCCTGTGTGTGTCTCTCTAAAAAGCCTATCCCCACTGCACGTGGCGGAAGGACCTGGCCAGGAACGAAGCCCACACGTGGCAGCTCTGCAGCAGGGTGAGAAGAGGCAGACCCAGCCCAGGCTCCATCGCCCGAGGCTGTGCAGCTGCAGGCACAATTCGGGGCGATCCTTCCCGAGAGGAAACCCTCACCTGGCAGAGGGAGGGCACGGGCAGGGATCCCTGCCAACGCCCTGCACGCCCGCTCTCCGACGGCCTATTTTCTCAGTCATCTCTCACGTAGTCCATTAAATTAACATCAACAAATTAATTTTCCTTATTAGTTACGGTACAACCGAGGCAACATCCGCGTGGGCTGCCCAGACCAGCTGCAGCAGCCGCGTTCACACAGGGTGACGGCTGCTGGATGCGAACACGCCCGGACCTCTTCTCCTCCTGCCCTGCCAAACCCACGCACAGCACCCCCAGGGCAATGCCCGAGAGGGGACGGAGCCTGGAAATTCCTCCTTTTGGGGCTGGGAAGCGTCCTCCCAGCACAGCAGCCTGCCCCGATCCCTGCCGGGGGTATGGAGGTCCCGCAGCCGGTGACGTCCCCGCCGCCAGCCCGTGGGGCTCGTTGCGGTCCCGTTGTTCGTGCAGCAGGCACGGATCGGGGTCGAGGTCAGAGCCGCATTGTGCTGGGCACCAAACACGCACATAATAAGTGACAGCCCCTGTCCGTTACAGTCTGTCTAATCAGGGCATGCAGAAGGAAGGTGGGAGAAGGGATTTATTGTTATCCCTGTCTTACTGCTGAGCCAGCAGCAAAGCCAAGCACGGCAGCTGGATTTTCCGAGGCTCAGGGTGAAGCTTGTCGTTCCTCCTAATTTAATGTAGCTGCCCCAAAGCAGCCGTCCTGCTTTCGTCCCCTTCCTCTGCTGCGTTCCCCAATCCTCTGCAGCCGGGGGATGCGCCAGGTCCAACAGCTCACTTGAAGGGGAAGCAGCCCACAAAAAGAAGGAAAGGGAGACGATTTTCCATCAGTTTGGCTGAGACAAATCCTGCCGTGGCTACGTGGTGGTTGGCACCTGCAGAGAAGGAGAAAAGGTGTCACCGAGGACGGGTGGGAGCACGGCATCGCACCTTGTGCTGCCTGTAGGGTCAAGTGGCCCTTGGTGCAGTGCTGTGTCCCCGTGTCCCCACGGTCGGTTCGGGAACATACCAGGGCTCGGTGATGTGCTGGCACCAGGAGGGAAGCCTTGTCTTAATGGTGGCTTGGTTTTTGGTTTTCTCCCAGACGCCTGGGATTTGGGCTCTTTAAAACGGGTTGGGTAAATGCCAGCTGTCCCACGGTCACCCGCTGCACCGTGGCACCTCCAAGCTCGACTCTAGGACTTTGTATTTGGTTGAATAAATACAGTGTTCGCGTCTAACACTTCTGTGAGGTTACACAAACCGGGAAACTTGTCCCTTTGTGCCGTGCTTTTCAAGGCAAAGGGTTCTTCAGCGCCGTTTCCCTGCCAGGAGCGGGATCACTCACTCAGAAAGGTAGAGCTGGAAAGTCCCACTGACACCGTACAAAAGAGAGCTGCACTTATTGATAAAGAGACTCGGCAGGGCTGTGAGTTCCCCGGGAATTAGGGACAAGGGAATTGCTGTGCTGGAAGAGAGCTCGTGAACGCCGCTTTGGAGCCTCCGGGTTGTGAAGTGGCTAAAGCATGAAGGGTAACACCAAGAATTATCCCATCCGCTGGGCACCACCGGTCGGTGGGAGCTCCCGACAAGCTCATGGAGCCCCAGCGAGGAGAGCAGCAGCAGAGAGCAAGTTGTGGGAGGCCTTTCACGCTTGCCAAATGCAGCTGTTAACGTCCATTAGGCAGGCAGCGTAAGCGGATGCCTCCGAAAACTAGCACAGCCCTGGAGGGCCTGTAACTCCACACCAGGCTGAACATTAAGGAACTAATTTTAACTTCTAAGCGGCATCCTTTCTGCCAGCCACGGAGGGATTAGAGTAACAGTTTTTGAAATTATTTAAAAATAACATCAGACTTAATCATAGCTATTTATTAAACCCATTATCCTCTGTCAGTTATGGGACACTGATTTATTCAGCTGCGGAAACGATAATCACTTACGGCCGAAAATCTTACAGTTTTTTTTATTTTTTAATGGGGGCCCCGTAATGATTATTCCTTTAGCCCCATAATCTGTAACTGAAGGAACTGAAACAGAAAAAAAACAGTGGTTAATTCGGGGATGAGGCACAACGGGGTGCTGGAGAAGCCTTGGATGTGCAGAAAAAACCTGCATGACCTCTCTCAGTGGCACCCAGCAGAGGAAGGGCTGAGGCACTCCTAAAGGAGTGGAGTACACTGGAAATCATGTCGGGAAGAAAAGCCCCATGGAAATATCAGAAATCCCCCATAAATCACGGGGTGTCCAGCCTCTGGATGCCTCTTTGCTGCCAGGGAGCTGACGTGGGATTTAGAGGAGGAGCTGAGATCCCCCAGCAGCCGCCAGACGTGGGCTCACCTTGCTCAGGCGTCCCTGGTCATTACAGCCGAGGACAGCATTCCCCCAGAAATCGGTGGTTTTGTTCAAAATGTGTATTTAGGGGCTTTGGTTTGAAAGGCCTGCTTAGGAAATGCTAAGAAGAAGAATTCAGCTTGCGTATTCTACCTGACCCTTAGGAGCCGAAGGTAGTTTTTGCTGAGCCCGGGGGTGATAATCGTCTCCGTTTCAACTGCTTCACATCTCAGCACAGACGGGCTTGGTAATGAGCTTTGGGGGCTCCCCATCACGGCATCCCTTTCTGCCCCTGCCCTTCTCTGCTCCCCGGGACGTGGGCAGGAGGCTGAGCCTGCTGTGGGACCCGGGCCGGCCTGTTTGTGGGGACTAGGAGGGTAAAAATGCGTGCTCACGTGGAGCCGTGATCTCCCCTGGTTTGGTTAGAGACCAGCCACGTCCCCGTGCAGCCAGTGCCCCTCCAGCCCTCGCAGGAATACGCTGTGATCCCCCCCAGCAAGGACCAGACAACAGCTGAGAATGAGGATGCAGCTTTCATTACGGTATCAGCGTCATTTTCTAAATGATTAATAAACGCACAAACGTCTTGCAGCCTTCTGGGCCAGATCTTTGTATAACCCTGTGATCCTTCGGTGGGGCTTTCTGACCCGAGCGCCATTCCTCCCCTAAGCACCGGAGATGGGTTTGCTGCTGCTACTTAAAGCAGCCTCGAAAGGCAGCCTCTGAAAGGGAGGTCCTTGTTATTCCCAGGCTTGCCACTACAGTGCGAAGGCCGAAGCTGTGCAGTGAGCCATCACAAGCGGTTTTGTACAGCCTGCTCCCCTCCCTGCCCTCTGTACAGCTACAGCCTCCTCCGTCGGGAGTGCCCTTATGGACACCTGGGTCGGTGTTTAGCCTGGGAACCCTGGCATCCCTCAGGGTGAGACACCAGAACCTTTCTTCCGCATGGGTCGTGTTGCAGGGACGGATTTGCCCCTTTATCTGAAGACCATTTTCCAATCTCAAATCTAGCGATGCTCCCAGTCCCTTCAGGCAGGAAGGCTGGACTTTTAGGCTCGCTTTACGATGAAGAAATCGGTGTCAAGAGCAAGAAACCGAGCCCGCGTGGCAGGCAGACATCCTGCCTAGCCGACGCCTCCCTCCCCACGATCTGCTGCCTGCTGTGCAGCGCTGTCCGGACCCAGCAAGTTGAACGGCTCCTGCATTTTCTAAGAGATCCTCCAAAAGGTTCCCTCCCAGGTAATAGCATGGCTCTAAGGGGATGTGGCTGGAGCTGCAGTCCATTCCAGGCTGTCCCAGCGGGATTTATGCAGCGTGGTGCTGTGCTGGAGAACTGCAGCCAGGGACGAGATGCAGGATGGGGCTTGTGCTACGAAAACTGCAGCATTGCATTAAACTCAGCCATAGGCGTCCGAGTTACTCAGGAAGCGATTTGGCTGAGTTGCAGCCGGTGCTGATCTGTCCATGGGCTGAGTGAGCTCGTGTCTATTAAATGTCTGACATTTTGACCTGCATCGCTCCACGGAGAGACGCGATTGCTCCCTTTGCAGCTGATTCCTCCTGTGCAGCCAAAACAGACATTTTTGTGTGTTACACATGAGCGAACAGGTCAGAACCCATTATTTAGATGCATTTCACGTCCTTCTTTAAGATGTTTGCCTGAGAACTGTTTACAATCTTCATTCACAGATTCAAGGTCTGAAATAATTACCTAAAAAAGCCCAGAAAATATGACTTGCTCCAGATACATTCCTGAGGAGTTAATCACAGTTCTCAATATTCAGCACTCAAGCTGGCCACGGTTTCTGCGGTATTATCCTGCTCCTGACAGGACACGCTGAGTTCTTAGGATCAGATTTTCAGTGTGAATAGCCGGTTACAAATTCAAGGTGGGTGTAACACGGACTCTCTAATTTTCACCTCAAAGGGACTGTTTCTCTGAATCCTCCTGCTTGGAAACCCTATCCCAAGCGTATTCACCTGCAACACGCACGATGACAATATCTGCAGAGTAACCAACCACATCCCAGACGTTCCTGCAGAGCCAAGTACAGCAGAGGAATAAATGCTTAAAGCTGATACAAAAGCAGTTGTCTTCTCGGGAAGTTCACAATTCACTGAGCAACTGAAACAAGCAGGACTGTCACTCAGCACTAGCCTTTATCCTCTTTGCTCATAACAAACACAGAATTTATTCATCTTGAACACGGGGACTAGAAATGATTTTAAAATGAAACTTTTATTCCGCTACAAGCCAGTTAGGTCACCAACTTGTCTGCTCCCTCCGAGGATTCAGTCTGATCTTTGCCAAAGCTCAGCTCCTCTCACCGCTGAAATCTGCCAGTCCACCTTGGCAAGAAGGGCGCAGCTGGAGACGTGGCTTTGAACAAAGCCTTCATTAGATGATCTTTCTATTGCAGCCTCTCATCCTTATAGACCAGCAGCTGAGTTCCTAAGGCACCCTGTAAGGAAAGACGAGAAATCCCAAGAAACAAGGCATTATCTGATCTCACCCGAGGGACCAAAGCTTTCCCAGTCAGGCTCCCAGCACTACAGCCTGCTGAACCTGTGGATAAGGAATGTGTTGTCTTTTCAAAAACCTAAGTGCTGGCTCAGGCCCTTTGGACAGCTATGAAAGAGCCTGGCCAGGCCTTGTAAACACACGGCCTCCGGGATCGTGGGTTTGGCCCAGCAGGTACGTGCTGTGTGTGACTGCTGCAAGAGGCGCGCGGTGGAATCAGGAAGGACCGTACACCTCCATGGGGCAGAAACTGCAAGCAGAGGCAAAAAGACAAAAGCACGGTGCCTGCTGGTCTACATGAAGCCAGTCTGGATTTATATTTACTGTGTTTTATATCAGGCAGACTTGAACCCACAGGTATTTTAACTCTACGTTTATTAAACTCCATGTGATTTGGGGAAAATTAAATTTTTAACTCACCTCCAGTTACTGGCATGGCCTTACCACTTCCCTGACCCATGGCTTTTGGGACAATATCTATGCCTAAGCTTTTAAAAACCTAGATTGTCTCAGGGTACCTGAACAACACAGCTGGGGGCTGCCTTCAGAGAAGCTAAGCACCAGTCACTCCTCCTGACTTCAAACTGAAAGAGAAGAATAAAATATTTTTTTTTGTAGGTCCTTTGCCAAAGACTGGACTACCGATGGGTGGACAACTTGGCAGATTTAAATTGTAGTCATGCTGTGCCTCGACTTCCCCAGCTGTAGAAGGATGGTGAGACACAAACCACTTCAAATTCATAAAGCTCTGAGACCTGCACCAAAATACCCTGTTTGATGTGCGTACGAGCTATTTTTATTCACAGGCATTTATCTTCTGTAGGTGTTTGGTTTAACATTTCATTGATCTGCTTCAGAGACCACGCTAGTCTGTGTACGGCAGGGGAGTGACAGCCTGTAGCCCTGAGCCTTCGGTGGGAAGGGGCTGCAGAATCAAGTCCCAAATATATGCTGCAAATCTGGGCATCTAAAATCAGCAAGGCTACAGATTTAACAGTACAGGTGGGAAGGGGAAATGATTGCTGAGCTATGATAGCTCCTCATCTCTGCCTGACCAGAAGCGGAAACGCACAGAGGAAAGTGTCTCCTTCCTGGTTTATAGGTGAAACTCATCCCAGACTAGCAGACCACAATTGTTAGTGTTACACCAGGACCTTGCCGATCCCTGAAACCAGTTTCCAGAGGTGCAGCACTGCTGCCTGGGAGTCCCTGCACACACACACATACATTTGCAGACCACCCAAGTCTTCAGGAGGATGGCAGTGAAAATGAGTTCACCAGAGCGGCCAGCGCTAGCATCGTCCCTGGCCAGTGCAAGGCTGCTCTGACTTCAGCCCAAGCTGTAGCCTCTAAAACCAGACCCTGATGGCAAAGAGCAACCAGCCCACAGCGGGGGCTTCTCCTTCTTACCCCGCTGTGCAGACGCCGTGACTCACGAGGCTGGCACAAAGCACGTCTTGGGGCTGGCAGCAGTGGAAGGGAGAGGAGCTCTTGGCCTGAGCAGCGTGTCCACACAGCGAAACCAAGCCACAGCACAGCCCGAGTTCCCTTTAATCTATGCAACACAGGCAATAATAGCAGTGACAAGATCAGCTTTGTCTCCGCACAGAGCAACACGTTGAGCAGGTCCCGGAGGTCCCCAGGAGGCATGTCTGTAGGTAGCCGGACAGTGCCGAAGACAGCTCAGCATCAGCAGTTTGGCTGTTGCCTTGACAACGTTAAAGCTGGTTCACAAGCTTTGTGAAGGAAGGCTTCCTGGAGCACGGGACAGTCTGCTCCCGACGTGGGACAGGTCCCCAAAAACACAGAGCCCTGGGACACGACCCACGTCCGTGAACTCCCCTGCTCCATCCCGCTCCCCAGCACCGCACGCCATGGTGAGGAATGGCCAGCAGACGGATGGATGTCCAGCAGGGTGGATCAGGGCCAGCAGATGAACACGCTGAAGCTCACCAAACGGATGGCAGGGCCAACGTGACCCTCCTGAACAAGGCCAGCTCCCCGGACAGCCTGTGCCAGCCCCGCACCCACAGGAGCATGTCTGCGTGGGGAAGGGCAGAGAGGAACGGCAAAGCAGCACATGGCCAGTCTGTGCTGCCGTAATTTGTGTGTGTGTGTGACTTAAATCCTCCAGCTCATGTCCAAGTCCCTTCTCTCTGCCTGCCTGTCACTTGTTAAAAGCAAGCGGCGAAGCACCAGGACGTTTGAGTTCTCTGCTTTGCTCTGCTCTGCCTTCGGATGAATTCCCTGCGTTTCTTTTTTCTCATTCATAAAACAGAGGGTGATATCGATCTGCGGCCGCCATGGATCTACCCTCACACAGAGCTCTGGGGACTCGCAGGTGGTCTGGAAACCGAAATAAATAGCGGTGGGAGGATTAATCACAGTGATTGCAGAGACATGGCGATTCTGGAGAGCACGGAGCTGTAGAGCAGCCTCGGGGATCCTCGGCCAGGCGGGATT